>NW_024884253.1:12527761-12563919 GCF_019232065.1 Centrocercus urophasianus
AAAACAGAGCTTAGATTTTTCCAGGATTCTGCCAGGTGTGGAAGTTTGGGATGTAGGTATTAAAAATAGAACCCTCGTCCTGCTGCCAGCACCATTAGGGTGCTGCAGCACAATGGAGAGGGATGCTACACACCTCTTACAAACATTTCCATCTTGATCCTTTCTATGTTAGATCTATCTAATGCAAGAATTTACCAATTGGTAGTGTGCTTACAGTCTCAAGAAGCAACGTGGTAAAAACATCTTTGGAATTAATTTATCAGATTAAAAGGCCAGTGGACGACACAGTTGCTTCTTGCTCAACACTTGATATGTTTTTACTTTTTTAATGAATGCACGTACACTACCATATTGCAACTCATTATGTATAACTCACTGTAAATAACACAGTGAATGTTTGTGGACCTTTGTGAATAACAGTACTGCAGAAGATGCTCGGAGCCACTGAGTATAAGTCATGCTGTGGCTGCCTCGTGCAATACTTGCTCTCTTACTGAGAGTGCAAATGAGATATATTGCCTTAAAATACTTGGCTTTCATTTTTCTCTGAATTTTCACATCACTTTTGGGATCCAAGTGCAAGCATTCAGTAATTAACTCCTCTTTATATTTCACATGCTATATATTAGCATCAGTACAGCATAGCCTGTATTAGTTTTCCTTTGAAACTTCAGTGTTAAACTGTTACCTGTGCTTTTTAAAATAAGATTTTTTATTTTTTTTGCCTAGACATAAAGGTACATTCTTGATGAATTATGCTTTTTAAAGCTGATTCAGCTAAGCAGGTGTCCACACCAAGGTAGGCACTTCTTAGCCAGCTATGCCTCATTTATCAATTCAGCTTTGCTCAGCTGGAAGGAATCAAACACTTCACATGATGAGCAGCCGATGCTTTAACTGTATTCCTTTCCCCAAAGAGCCTCCAGCCCAAAATAGCCAAGACAAACAAAAGCAAGACCCAAGATAATGAGGGAGAGATGAGGCAAACAGAAGTGGGAGGGTTGCTTGGAAAAAAATGTGGGTTTGGGGGGTGGTTTGTTTTCAAGGAAGGTTGCAGGAGGAAAGAGGAGGTGTGAGGTGGGAAAGGAGGTAGACTTGAGGGATGGGGGCATGTGGCAGCAGCCAGAATTCAGACTTGGGGTGTCTGGAGGAGGGATGCTGTGCTCCAGGTGCTCCGACCAGGGTAGCTGTGCCTGTTCCCTTCTCAGGCTTACTTTGGGCCAGGCTCAGGTGAAGGGAGATATTTGGTCAGGCTTCAGAAAGTGGGGATGTTAGAAAGCAATACTGCAGGCTTAGAACAGAACCTTGCAATCCCAAAGTCTTCTATAACCCATTTTTTAAAATCTGTTTCTTTCTTTTCTTTTTTTTTTTTTTTGTGAGACTATCCTCCCGTGAGGCAGACTCCTGTGTCTCAGAAAATACAAGATGTTTTGAGGTAGATGAAAAATTAAAGAAGAAACTAGATATTGAGCTCTTTAATCATCTGATATTTTACGCTGTGCACATCACTGAGCACAGTAAATTCCTGGTCCCCGACTGTGACTTGTGAATGCTGTCATTGAAAAATTGCCAATCAATAACATTGTCTGCTATAGCCTGAACATTTTAAATAGTGCTTGATATTTGATAACTCTTAAAAAGTTTAAATGGATAATTAAGGCTCCAAAGATTGGTCAGGAGTGTGCATGCATCTCTAACCAAACTCTGCATACGCACACACTCACACACATGCTCACATGCACTTGCACTCACTCACACCATGAATACAACTTGTACCAGGGTTCTAACAGGCTGCAGTGATGAATTCAGCCCGACCAGCACCCTTCATCACCCTCAGACAGCCATCTGCACATCCTGGTACAATGTCAATGTTGTAGTCTCCAAGGCTGAAGCATCTGATTTGCATGTATATTGTCTTCAAAGTCCCTAAATTTTGAGCCTTGAATTAATTCCAAATGGTGTCTCAGAAGTAAGCAAACTTATATAGAAAAAAAGAAATTTCTGCAGACTACCAGAAATTATTCAGTTTTGGGCATAGGTCAAATATGGGAAATACCCACCCTTCACTCATATAATGTGATGAGAGAAGGGAAGGAAAAAAAGAAAAGGAAAAAAAGAAAAGAAACAATAAGAAAAGAAAGAGTTCTACATTTTTCTTCCTTCTACCTACGTGGTAGAACCAGAACTGGCTATACTTAGGGATAGAATAAAGCAAAGGATGTAGTCCCTGTGGAAGTGACTGTTCCCTGAGCAGTCAAAGGTCTACGCTATCTAGGGGCAAAGGCTACTGGAGTGGGCTCAGAACTGCAGTGAACTGAATAATTCTAGTTTTATATTAGAATTGAGAAAAAGTAAAGCAGGTGAATGCAACTTGAACATAGTTTATTCCACCCATCATCATCAAATACAATCCCTTGTATTTATGGCAAGTTTGCGTAGGATTCCTCTGTTTGTCTTTTCACGTTTAAAAAAAGTTCTTTCATACTACCACATTATTTTTTTAAAATCACCATGACCTTTAGTACCTAGGAAGTTGTTTAAAAGGAACCACATGATGAAAGATTGTGGCTTTGGCAATATTTCATATATGAAGAGAGCTGGGTGGGGTTCAATAACCATGAACACAGAAAGTTCTGGAGAATACTTTGCTCTTTTTTCCCCCCTTAATCTAAGAAGGAAAGCCTTCATCCACCTCTAAATAACTACATAAATGTTCTGGCAACTAAGACATACATCATTCTGATAGTGCAGAACTTTCTCAGCACACAAAGCAAGATTTCTTTCTATTGATAGTATTGATGGATTGGTATTTGTATCATGTCTCAGCTTTGTCTATGACACCTAGGATGAGTGAAATGGTGAATCCTAACAGATGAGTAGTCCCACTGCAATGGAAACTCATTGTCAGTAAGAGATGGATCAGATCCTCGCCTTGAGGAGAGTCAGAGAGATCAAAGATTAAGGTGCCTCAATACCACGGGGCTTGCAGGAGCTTGGCCAGAGCAAGGGAAGACGAACATAGATCCACATTTTCGGGAAGGGCGTCCACACTCAGGAGATGCGTCAATGCTTCAAGAAGGGTGTGTTTTTTGGATGGCAACAAAATAAGCTGAGAGTGGCTGGCAGCAGGTGAAGCCAGCGGGAAACCAGGCTATTCCGGTCTCTGGGAGGTAGAGAAGAGCAGCTTGGTTTTACACCGCGTGGGCTGGGAGACATCATAAGGATTCAAGGAATGGGTAGTTACTGCTGGTCAGAGGTGTTTTGAAAGTCTAACAAGACTGACTTGCTGAAAACTTAGGCAAACTGGGGGAAGACCTGCTTGAGAGCAGTCCTGCAGAGAAGGACCAGGGGGTCCTGGTGGATGAGAAGCTGGACATGAGCCAGCAGTGTGAGCTTGCAGCCCTGAAGGCCAACTGTGTTCTGGGCTGCATTAAAAAAGGGGTGGCCAGCAGGGAGAGGGAGGTGATCGTCCCCCTCTGCTTGGCTCTTGTGAGGCCCCATCTGCAGTACTGCGACCAGACCTGGAGCCCCCAGTGCAGGAAGGATGTGGAGCTCTTGGAGCGGGTCCAGAGGAGGGCACTGAGATGATCTGAGGGCTGGAGCACCTCTCCTATGAGGAAAGGTTGAGGGAGCTGGGCTTGTTTAGCTTGAAGAAGAGAAGGCTCTGGGGAGACCTCATTGTGGCCTTCCAGTACTTGAAGGGAGCATATAAAAAGGAAGGGGAATGGCTGTTCACGAGGGTGGGTAGTGATAGGACAAGGGGGAATGGTTTTAAACTGAGACAGGGGAGGTTTAGGTTAGATATTAGGAGGAAGTTTTTCACACAGAGGGTGGTGAGGCACTGGAACAGGTTGCCCAAGGAGGCTGTGGATGCCCCATCCCTGGAGGCATTCAAGGCCAGGCTGGATGTGGCTCTGGGCAGCCTGGTCTGCTGGTTGGTGACCCTGCACACAGCAGGGGAGTTGAAACTAGATGATGACTGTGGTCCTTTTCAACTTAGACCATTCTGTGATTCTATGAAAACACAAGAAGTTAGAGAAATGATGCAGGAAAATTCCTCTGTGCCTCCAAATGAGTGCCTCTCTTGAAATAATCACAAAAAAAGCATGCTGAAGAAACAGGTATACCTGTTTCTTGAGATTGCTTTGGCAACTAAGAACCAAGAGGTTGTAGCAGTATTAGGGTGATTTTCTGCTGACAGAGCCTGCTCACAAGCAAATGGTAGCAATAAGAAGATCAGTGGCAAGCTGTAAAAGTGGGGACCCTGTACCCTGCAAGGGCTCTGATAATTTATACTGAACACAAGGATGCCCAGCCCCACAGAAAAGGCTTCAGATCTGCAGGATGAAATTGCCTTTGTGAAACATGGACTCATAGCCTAGCTCTACCTCCTGATACAATGCACACAAAAAAACGAGCCTTTTGGGTGCAGGTGGTTGCTCCACTTCCTTGCCACACCTGGTGCTGCTGATTCCCTCCTGCCCATGAGCAGATCCAGACAGGAGGAGGCTGCCAGGCTTAATTCCCTACTTCTCAGTCTTGAGAGGCTGCTGGGAAGAGGCCTGACTCAGCCTGGGGCAGAGGATGCCTCCATATCCTGCCTGCACCTGGGACAGGGTCCAAGCTTTCCCTCCTGACTAAACCCACCATTCTGCCATCAGCGTGGTGGCTCAGCTTCCAAAAAAAAAGATGGGAGGGTCATGGTGGATGATTCTGGCAGTGAGGATGTGGCTTTAAGTCTTGAGGACAGAGGAGAGCTGGTGAGTACCATGCAGGGCATAGAATCATTAAGGTTGGAAAAAAACATGAGGATCACGTAGTTTGACCATCAGTCAATGCCTGTGACCACTCTAGACCATGTAACTGTGTTTAACTCTTACCCTTTTCTTGAAAAGCTCTATGCAGCCTGTTCCAATAGCTGGCTACTCTTTCTGAGAAGTTGTTCCTCATATCCAACCTGAACCTCCCCTGGTGCAACCTGCGGCCATCAGCTCTCATCCTGTGCCTGTTACCTGGAAGAAGAGGTGACCCCCACCTCACCCCAGCCTCCACTCAGGGAGTTGTAGAGAGAAGATCTCCTCTGAGCCTCCTCTTTTCCAGGCTGAACAATCCCAGTTCCCTCAGCTGCTCCCCATAAAATTGTGCTCTTCACAGCTTCGCTACCTTTCTTTGGATGCACAAGGACATAAGGTGGAATGTAGTCTCTAAAATGCCGTGTGCCTCCAGAGCAACATCACTGGTCCCCCATGTGCTCCCAAAAGTAGTGGGTCTTGTTCCCTCATTCCCAGTTTGAGTCCACATGGATCTGGAGTGACTCCACAGAATTCTATGGGCATGAGGGCAATGAGAAAAGATAAGTATGTAAAGCAGAAAGTGAGCCTGGGCAGCCAGCAGTTGTTTAGGGACTGGAAAGATGTCTGTGACCCAAGGAGCTCTGGATTCATTTATCAGCCAGAAGAAACAGTCACTTCTGTAGCTAATTTTGTAACCCAACTATGACAGTAAGCCTGAAGCTAGCCCACATATTCCATTTTTATTAATGATACCCTAACGTGCAGCATATCCTGACCAGGGGAACCTGGGAAGTTTTAATCAACACACAGAGGAGCTCTTATATCGCTAATTTCAGAGCCTGGAGCATGAGACTGAACACTGTATTTTACCCAGCTGCAAGAATCCATAAGGATTATAAAGCCCACACGTTTGCCCTTTTCTTTCAAAGACAAAAAAAAAAAAAAAAAGAATATTTCTTCTTATTTTAACTGTGATAACCTCATATTAATTCCAGAAGTTCCTTCAAAGCAGCAAACCTCTCCCTGTGTGATATTGAATGCTGGCACGAAGTGCCCGGTGCCTGCAGCACGGTATAGGCCTGCAATGGGGCTGGGCTTCACCTGCAGTTCTGCCTGAGGCTCTATCAGCCCCTTGTTCAGCACTGCAAATGTGAATTCAAAATCAGCTGCCATTTGTTTGGGGTTCTGTTCTGGTTGAGCAACTGGACCTACTGAACACATTTTACCCATGCAAGGCTGCACAGCGGCTTGTGACAGAGGGCAGTGCCCTGCTATGCTCTGTATTTACAAGGTGCTTTGGAAACTGCACTTCTTTCCACAAACATCTTCCCCCTCCCCCTGATACCACAGTGGGAGGGTGGTTACAATCCTGAAGGGTGTAGGACAAACTCAAGACACTCATGGAATGCTGAATAGAAAGAATCTGGCAACAAAGATACCGGGGTTATATGAAGGGTAATGACTAGGAAAACCCTTCAAGTGAGAAAATACAGTCCTGAGAAGAATCATCATCACTCCCACAGTGCAGGTATTATAAGGTCTGTAATATGCTCCAGTGAAATTGGAGCAACAATAAATCCAACACACACGGAGCATCCATCCTGTTAGCTGCTCGGCCCTGCTTAAGGTTAAAACGCCTATGAGCAAATACTTAATCAGCAGCTTCCTGAGTTTCCTATCATGCCTCAGGGATTCCATCCCATAGAATGTTTAATGGTAGAAATCAATGTGCTCTTCCAGAGTTGGCTAATTAAGCAGCAAATTAGAAGGATTATAATAAGACAATTCCTACCATTCCTCCGTAGTCAACTGTGTTCCTCTTTTGCAAGAGAACACTAGACTTAAAATTCAGCGCTGGAGATTTTTAACCTCGCTCCAGAGATGTCTCTGTTCAGCAGGTAGTATTCAGAAATGCATGGAGGGAGATGGAGTCATTTCCCCACATCCTGAGCACTTTAGAACTGTCTTGGTAAGGTGTCCCTTGGGGAGACACTGGGTCCTTGGCTCGCCTACAAAGTTCTAGGTGGTGCGTTTTTTTCATCTTCTGAATGTAAGGTGTTTTCCAAAAGAAACCCCAAATCACTGAGACATAACAAGCTGGCAGTGTTTCCCTGAAAAATCCCAATTACTGAGCCTTGTGGGAAAGGATGCTGACTCACAGGTCCTGGTGGCTCGGAGCACAGCCCTGCTATCACTGTCGGGAGCTCACCTCAGGAAGGAGGAAGAAAGCTGTAGAAGTAGGAAAGCAAGAGGGAGGAAAGGAGAACTTTGTGTTTTCTTGTGATTAAAGGCTGTAAGGAGGGTGAGTTTAGACTCAGTTTTAGTATAAGTATTTAGCTGATCTGCATATGTTTCATTCAGTTTTCTGTGGTGTGCCTGAGGAATATAATTTAAATATTAAATTTTAAGTGGTGGGTCTAAAGCCTTGAGCAGAGTCTTATCATAGAACCACAGAATGGTTTGGGTTGGAAGGGACCTTTAAGATCATCTAGTTCCAACCTCCTGCTATAGGCAGGGACACCTACCTCTAAGACCAGGTTGCTCACAGCCCCATCCAGCCTGCCTACTCTGAATGTACCCTCCTCCAGTTTAAAGCCATTTCCCCTCATCCTGTAGCTACATGCCCTTATAAAAAGTTCCTGCCCAGCTTTCCTGTTGGCTCCCTTCAGGTACTGAAAGGCCTCTATAAGATCTTCTCACAGCCTTCTCTTCTCTTCTAAAGATCCCCAGGTCTCTCATCCTATCCCAATAGGGGAGGTGCTCTAGCTCTCTTCCTCTCCTTTTTCTATAGTCAGACTTTGAAAATCACGTCATCCTCCTTTCTCTGCAAAAAAAAAAAAAACTGAAATGGAGGAGAAAGTACTGATTCGTAATGAATGTGTTAGAAAATTGCCTTCTGTGGAGGGCATCTGATGTATGGTGTGGTGTCCGTTGTTGTGTCCGTTCTTATAGCTCATGGGCAGAAGGATAAGGCGATTTCAACCCCATGAAATGTAGTTTTGTGTATCACATTTCTTGTCAATTATGCTTTAAGGTTTATGCTAGTAGTTCTTCTCATCTTGCTTCTATTGGGTTTGTAAAAGCTCTAAAAAAATGAGCAACCAAAAAAAATAAGATTGCCACAGGCAAGTAAAATAGAGCCAATCTGCACCACTGCCAGCGCAGATACCCACTGCTGCTAGAGGAAATGCTTGCAGTATGACAGCTGCAGTCTTCAGATGAAGAATTATACTGAAAAATGCTATTTCAGTGTTTATTCAGAGTAGGAAAATCTTCTTGCTTCTGGAAAGATGGGTTGAGGAATAACGACTGCAATTTCTTTCTAACGCAACCATACCATTTGGGGATGACCCAAGCAATAACCGCAGTGCTGGGAGTCCTCCCAGACGCCCCACTCCATGTCTCACAGCCATTTTAATCCTGAAAACAGCAACGACCAGAGAAATTCTTGTGGAAGCTCAGATTTCAGCTCCACTGGCTGCTCATTTCTCCCTCCAGGAGACTGTTCAATGGTTGTGATGAAGGGGAATTTTGAGCCCACAGAGACGGGCACCTGATTGCCCAAAGAATCTCTGAGCTATGCTCATGTGTCTGGTTTAAGTCTGGTCTACAAGTTTTTCTGCAAGCACTTTTTTTGTGAATTTCACTGTGAAGAGAAATTTAATCTTTCAGTGGAGACCTGATTGTGGTCTTGCTCCAAATTGGTGTTGCATGGCTGCCTGTATGGACTTGGAGTTTTATTTCATTTATTGAAATTGTAAGAGCAGCTGGGCTCAGCACCCTTACCTGGGCATATTCTTCATGCTGCTGCAGCTCCACCAATGGTAGGAGGCCATGAATAATAAGAAAATAGTAGCAAATTAGCTATCAGGTGGCTAGAGCTACACTGTTGGCTAGACCAGAAGATCTCAGGAGGCTTCATATGTGGGTCACTCTGAAAGTAGTACCTCCTTTTATTTCTGTGGAAAATACAGGAGATGCAAAGAGCACAAAAACACTATTTGACTGAGCAAATTCTAAAGCTACAAAACACTATTTCTCAACAGAGCCGCCACCAGAAGCTATGCATTTTACCAGTGGTGAACAAGAGCCTGCATGCTGTGCTTATAAAAATCTGCACTGTCAGAAGTGACCACTGTTTCAAAACTGCTATGACAGCATCCTATATAGGAAAATGTTTACCATGCAGTCCATCTTCCATTGGGTCCAAGAGGTGAAAGTCAGGAAGTGCTACATGCAGACTGTACAGTGGGTGTGCTAGGACAGTGCCGCCCAGGCTTGCGTTGTACTCTGCAGTCTTCAAACTGGTATTGGATTTCATGTTACTGTGTTGCAAGAGAAGGACAGACTTCTTCTCTAGCTTAACTCTGGATCAAGCTGATGTTTTGTCCAGTTCCCAGGAAATCCAGAAGAATCACCCCTTTCCTATCCCAGAGGACAGTGCACATCACGTTGGTTGTTGAGGGGTGTGTCAAACTTTTTATTCAATGGTGAAGTCGTGTTACCACTTCATGGACTGCAATTTGACTCCAGCCCATAGTGGTGACACCACATCTTGTCACCAGTAACGACACCATCAGTCACTCAACGCTGCCCCTCTGCTCCCTGTGAAGAGCTGTAGCCTTTCTGAGGTCTTTCTTCAGATCTTCTGCTCTGGGCTGAACAAACACAGAGATTTCAGTCTCTCCTCATGTGTCTTTCCCTATAGACCCTTCATCATCTTTGTGGCTCTCCTTTGGATGCTCTCTGATAGTTTTTTGTCCTTCTTATATTGTGGCACTCAAAACTGCAGCCAGTGCTCGAGCTGAGGCTGCACCAGCACAGACCAGAGCAGGACAACCCCTTCCCTAGACTGGCTGGCAGTGCTGGGCTTGTGGTACCACAGGGTGTGGTTGTCACTAGGAGAAGCAGTCTGCAAATTCATATTACCAAGGCTTCCTCAGTACTGACAGTCACTTCTCCAGTGTTTTCTTGAGACATGAGTTTTGTTTCCTCTTAAAAGAGGATTAAACCAATATCAGTGTACTTGAAGAGAAGTGAAGTGCTTCATATTCTCTATGTCAACTACAGCTAACACTTCACGTCTTGCTGCTCAGCCCAACACCTTTGTGCTCAGAAGGATTAGGCATTGGGTTTGCTTAAACAAGGCTGGGGAGTGAGCTCTGTCTCAGCTGCGCACTGTCTGCACACATCTGGCCGATGCTCTGCTCCACTCCCACAGCCCTGGAAGGGCCATTGCTGCTGGGGGGCAAAACCTCTGGTGTTCTGGACATGCGTGACTTCCCCTTATTCTGTCTGGAAGAGCTGAGGGGCCCCCCTCAGAGAAAGTCAATGGATTTATATCGTTCACATGGGAAAATCTGAAAGAACTCTTAGATGCAAAGCCAGGGGTTAAGCTGAAATTTTGCTTCTGAAGAGACTCATTTATTTTAAGTTAAGCAGGTAATTCCGTTCCCTTCATCCCAGCCAAGAAAAAAAAAAAAAAAAAAAAAAAAAAAAAAAGAGAGAAAATGTAGTACGCTCAACTTAAAGGACTTAAAATTTAAAAAGAGAGAGACAGAGAGAAATCCATTATTTTTATTTTCTAAACATAAAAGAGCTGGACTGATTTAATGGAAGGCAACTCCACTTGAATACAGTGGGTGGAATGGTTCCACAAAACTGTGTATGTCTGCAACATCAGAAAAAAAATGAAATAAAGTGTACTTTAACCTTCAGAAATAATTAAGTCATGTGTTTCTGATTATACATCAAATGGTTGGATTGGATTGCTTAGAAGACTGGAGGACAGAAAATAAATGTTATCTTTCATTGTGTATACATATTGTGGATATATTTTCTGAGATTAAAGTGAAAGAGAAAACATTTCCTTTAGCAGGCACTGTCACAGGCAATTTGCAGGGCAGGGACAGAACTGCTTAATTCCTCTGTGTATGAAGGACACAATGTACTGGCCTAAAACTGCCTGCTATGAAGAAAGACAAGAGAAAATGGGGGCTGAAAGCATCCCTGTGTTCCTGGCTGCAGCAGCTCTCTTCTGTTAATTGCCCCCATCTCCTGCCAGAGACGATGGTGGGGACCAAAATGGGGAGCAAGTGGTTTATTAAGTGAAGCCAGCATTTATGGTTTTCCTCGCTACCCCCTTGGCTTAGATCCTATTTTTTAAAGATGCCCAGTTAGCTGCATTATGATGCATTTGATTTCTACAGGTCCTCATCCTGCTTTCTGCCCTGTTGTGTCCATGTCTTTCTGTGCATTCAGGTGGGTCTGTATGGGACAGCTGTGCACAGCCCCTTCACAGAGTCAGCTTAGTGAGTCAAATACATAGATCACAACGTCCAAAACAAACAGGGCCCAAAGTTGCAAAGTAAGAGGGATTTTGCCTGCAATTCTGCATCTCTTCAGAAGAGAAGCCAAACTTTGAAGAGAGTTGGCAGAAGGTATTGAAAGGAGATTTTCTTACCAAGCAAAACAACAGTCGGGTTTTGGAGTGATTACGTTCACTTCATTTTTTTTCACCTGGACTGGGTTATCCATCTTTTTTTTCAGACAAAAACTACTTGATTTGTATTCAACTGGCAGTGAAAGCAGCTTTTATTTGACATTGTTTAAGATTGTTTCTTAGAAGCGTAGCTCTTTTCTGCGGCGCAAACGAATAACTGTAACTTCTATGGAAATTCTGAAAAGAGCATTCCTGGAGGAAATCGGTTATTTAGCCCCTTCTGGAAGACAGGGCTTCATTCCTTAATAACTGCTGATGTTCCTGCTTCGCAGCCTATGTGCATTCATATGGCCTTAAGTAAAAAGGGACCTTTATACTTGGGGAGTGCAATTTGTCCTTCTTCCTTTGGCACTGGATTAGAGGGTGAGGAATGATGTAAGGACGAAAGACTTCAGCAGAGGTGACATTTAAAAAGAGCTGAGGTTGGACCCATATCCAGGATCTGATCCACCTTTTGATTCTGGCACACTTCTTGGGTCCAGGCTTTCAGATCTACCTCAGTGCCTATGAGTACACCAGAACTTCTCTGTTTGCTTTCCCATCTCCTCCACAGGTTGCCCAGAGACCATGGAGTCTCGTCCTTGGAGATCTCCAAAGTCACATGAATATGGCCCTGGGCCCCCTGCTCTGAGTTCTGGAGCAGGGGTTGGGACAGATGGACACAAGAGGTCCCTGCCAACCTCAGCCATTATCGTAGAATCATAGAATCACGAAGTTGGAAAGGATCTACAAGATCATCTAGTCCAGCCATCCTTCCACCACCATTGCTACCACAAGCCACTAAACCATATCTCGTAGCTGTATGTGATTCTGTGATTCTTTGAAAGCAACCAAGTATGTCCATGCTATGAAACATGTTGAACCTTGTCCAGGAACATAGATGCCACAAATGAGGCAGAGCTATGTCACTGAGGCCACTGCCACTGATACCACTATCTGCAGAGAGGCTGTGGCATGTCTTGGAGCCCTCATCTACCAGTGGAAGCAGTAGTAAAGAGTTGGAGGCAGCTGGTCTCTCTTCTGCTCTACATCTGGGACTTTTTTTTTTTTTTTTTACCTCAACAGTCACTTGTATTTGCTTTTCAAGTCTGTGTTTGAAGAAAAATTCATCTGTTTGTTATAACAAAGTGGAGTTGAAAATAGACAAGCATGTATGTATTCTTAGGTCAGAAGTGCGCTTGCCTCAGATGATAATTATTCTATATTTTTAGCATTAGGGTGGGCAAATCTTTCTATTTTCTCCATTGAACAAAAAATAAAAATAAAGATTCCTTCCTGTTACACACCCAGTACTCACAACATTTGTTATTCTGACTGCACTGTCTACTTCATTAACACACGTGCAAAAGCAGCCTTA
This sequence comes from Centrocercus urophasianus, assembly GCF_019232065.1. NCBI lineage: Eukaryota > Metazoa > Chordata > Aves > Galliformes > Phasianidae > Centrocercus > Centrocercus urophasianus. Next base: position 12,540,414 of record NW_024884253.1, read on the forward strand.
AAGCAGACAGGTGAATAAAGCCTGGCTTTATTTTAAGCATGTCACTTTTTTTACTAATGTGAAATTTTGGCTTAGTTGGACTTTGCTGTCCAAAATTCTTCAGTTCAAATACTGCAGTTCTAACGCAGATCTAACGCAATCTACATTCAGCTCAACATTCAGAGTGCACACTTGAAGCTATAGATATATGCACAATAATGTCATTGTTGTAATTGATTCAGCTATTAAATAATCCTAATATTTTCATTTTCAGTAAGCATATTTTACAAGAAAATCCCTCATTTGCTTAAATAAAACATATTTAAATAAATATCTTCAAATTGCTTTAATGTTTTCTCTATGTTATTAAGATAAAGTAATGATAAAAATAAATTAAGAAAGAAATTATTTCTCACAAAGGCCTTTTTTTTCCGTAAAGTAAAAGCTTCTAGAGATTTAAGATAAAGGGATTTGACCTCATTAGCAAGCTAAGTCATGTCAATCCGTTTACATGGATAACAAATGAAATTTAGAATGGAATGAGAAAGCAAGTGAAACATCTCTTTAAGATGTTACAGAAAGCAACACTGTGGAGCTTTTGTTAGCATTTCTCTTTATTAAGATGTGTAAAATCCTGTCTTCTGGCAAAGAGATACAAAGCACAGTGCTCCAATGTGATGAAAGATGTTCCCACCTGAAAGGAGATTATAGTGAGGTAGGAGGTCGCCTCTTTTCCCAGGTAACTAGTGATAGATCAAGAGATAATAGCTTTAAGTTGTGCCAGAGGAGGTTCATTTTGGATAATAGGAAAAATTTATTCTCAGAAAAAGTGACGAGATATTGGATTTAGCTGCCCAGGGAGGTGTGGAGTCACTGTCCCTGGAGGTTTTGAAGAAAAGGGTAGATGACACACTGACATGGTATAGTAGTATGGTGATGATGAGTTGCTGACTGGACTACATAATCCTAGTGGTCTTACCAGTCTTATTGATTCTATGATTATATATATACCTGCTGGGCATACTGAGGGTGAAGAAAGGTGCGTACAAGCTCCGGAAACAAGGCTGTGTCACCTGGGAAGAATACAGGGATGCCGTCTGGACTCACAGACGTGGGATCAGGAAAGCCGAGGCGCAGGCGGAACTGAACTTGGTGTGGTACATGAAAAACAATAGGAAGACTTTCTACAGGTACATTGGCCAGAAGAGACAGGCCAAAGTGAGTGTACCTCCTTTGGTAAATGTAAAAGGAGAACTGGCTTCATCAGACGAAGAGAAGGCTGAGGTACTGAATGAGTTCTTTGCCTCGGTCTACACTGGCGGCCAGGATTCCAGTACTTCTCACGTCCCTGAGCCCTGCATCCCTAAACCTCTAGGTGGGGGCCGGGGTGGTAAATCCCCCCCCACTGTGAGAACAGAGCAAGTCCAAGACTGCCTCATAAGACTGAATGTGTACAAGTCCATGGGGCCGGATGGCGTGCATTCCAGGGTTCTGAAGGAGCTGGCTGAGGTGGTTGCCAAGCTGCCGTTCATCATATTTGAAAAGTTGTGGCTGTCAGGTGAGGTCTTGGATGTCTGGAGGAAGGGTCGCGTCACTCCTCTTTACAAGAAAGGGAAAAAGGAGGACCCAGGAACTACAGGCCGGTGAGTCTCACCTCTGTGCCTGGGAAGATCATGGAACAGATCATCCTGGACCACATGCTTGATCACATGAGGAATGAGCATGTGATCCGAGACAGCCAGCACGGCTTCACCAGGGAAAGGTCATGCTTGACCAATCTGGTGGCCTTCTATGATGGAGTGACGGCATTGGTACAAGGGAAAGGCAACTGACATAATTTACCTGGACTTGAGCAAGGCCTTTGGCATGGTCCCTCACCACATCCTTATCTCCAAATTGGAGGGATGTGGATTTGATGGGTGAACTACTCGAAGGAAAAGAAACTGGTTGAAAGGTTGTAGACAGAGGGTGGTCATCAATGGCTCCATGTCCAGGTGAAGGCCAGTAATGAGCAGAGTCCCCAGGGATCTGTCTGGGGACCGATGCTCTCTAATATCTTTATCAATGACATCGATGATGGAATCGAGTGCACCCTCAGCAAGTTTGCTGACAACACCAAGCTGAGTGGTGCAGTTGATACAGCAGAAGGAAGGGATGCCATTCAGAGGGACCTCGAGAGGCTAGAAAGGTGGGCCTGAGTGAACCTGATGAGGTTCAACACAGCAAAGTGCAAAGTTTTGCACTTGGGCTAGAAGAATCCCAGGCATCCATACAGACTGGAAGGAGAGCAGCCCTGCAGAGAAGGACCTGGGGGTCTTGATAGATTTGCTCAGAAGGCAAATGGTATCCTGGGTTCCTTCTGAAGAGGAGTGGCCAGCAGGGCCAGGGGGGTGATTGTCCCCATCTACTCTGCTCTTGTGAGGCCCCATCTGGAGTACTGTGTCCAGGTCTGGAGCCCCCAGAAAAAAGACAGCCAGAAGAAAGCCCCCAGAAGAAAGACAGGGAGCTGCTGGAGAGGGTCCAGAGGAGAGCCATGATCAAGGGACTGGAGCACCTCCCCTCCGAAGACAGGCTGAGGGAGCTGGGCTTGTTCAACCTGCAGAAAAGAAGGCTGTGGGGTGACCTCACTGCAGCCTTTCAGTACCTAAAGGGAGCCTACAGACAGGAGGAGAATCAACTCTTTGAAAGTGTTGATAACTGCAGGAAAAGGGGAAATGGTTTTAAGTTGAGGGAGGGGAGATTTAGGTTGGACGTCAGGGGGAAGTTCTTTACAGAGAGAGTGGTGAGGTGCTGGAACAGGCTGCCCAGAGAGGTTGTGGATGCCCATCCCTGGAGGTGTTCAAGGCCAGGTTAGATGGGGCCCTGGGCAGCCTGGTCTAGAAGGTTGGTGGCCCTGCATGTGGCAGGGGGTTGGAGATTCACAATCCTTGAAGTCCTTTCCAACCCTGGCCGTTCTGTGATTCTGTGATTCTGTGGTAGATAATAGCAGGACAAGGGAAAATGGTTTGAAGTTGAAGGAGGGAAGATTTAGGTTGGATATCAGGAGGAAGTTCTTTATGGAGAGAGTGGTGAGATGCTGGAAAAGCTGCCCAGGGAGGCTGTGGATGCTCAGTCCATCCCTGGGGGTGTTTGGGGCTAGGTTGTTTGGGGTCCTGGGCAGCCTGATCTGGTGTCAAGTGTGGAGGTTGGTGGCCCTGTGTGTGTCAGGGGGGTTGGAGCTTGGTGATCCTTGGGGTCCCTTCCAGCCAAGGCCATTCTATGATTCTATGATTCTGTGCTCCTCTTCCCTTGGCCACAGTAGGTACAACCTTGTCTGGACTGAATCCCTCCACAGTGGCCATGGGTCAGCACAGTCTGACTGGGCAGCTCTTGCCTGATCTTTGGTCAGCACACATAGTTTAGGTGGATGTGAGGAGGTTGGAGCTGTGTCCTGTCCTGTCTCCAGGCTCACATATTGGAAAAGAACTAGATCACTTTCCTCACCCTTTCTGTATTTTAGTCTTTCCTACATTTCTCACCAGCTTCATTTATGAGCTATATTTAATAACACCCCTGGATGGTTTTTAAAAACATGCTGTTTTAATGTTTCTTTAACAAAACACAAATTCCCATCAGACATAATTTTATAGTCTTATTACTCATACAAATGCTGAATTCCCTCATTATTCCTATTGACCTTGGCTTTACTTAAATCCTGTGGCTGTGCATTACTGCTTCTGCATAATATAAAATCATTTCCCTTTGGTAGGATTTACACTACATTGCTTTAAATATGATTGAATATCGCCTTGTTCTTGCAAGAAGGCAAATAAGGTGTCCTTTACCTGGCTGTCCGTTCTTATTTGTTTCCAAATTAAACAGTCCTCCAATTGTTTGCTCTTTTGCTGTAGTACTTTGCATAGCCCTTGAAGATCATTTGCAGATTATAACAGTGGGGTCAGGCAAGAGAAAAGGAAAATATACTGGAAAGATTTGTAATGTGAAGGAGGAGTGCGGCCTTTTCTTGAAACTCTCTTCCCTCATATTTCCCTTCAACATAAAATTTATCCTCAGAGATGACTGCATGGATGTTCAGAATGTAGACAGCCTTTGATGCAAGGGGAGAAGAAAAACAAAGAAAATTGTATTGGAAATCGGACCTACCTGATGCAGAACAATCAGAGGATCTGATCACCAAATGGTTGCAAAAAGATTCCTGACAAAAAAGGGTGGGAACAGATGAGTACTGTGATTTTGTTCAGTTGAAATGAGAATGAAGTTCAGTCAGAAGTGTAACATTTAACCTTGTCTTGCTGATGCTACAATGCTATTGATTTTGTGTGTTATGAGTGCATCTGCATTTTGCTTTCTTGTTCTCATACTATTTTTTAAGATTTTCTTAAGGTGTCAGACAGTACTGCCCTGTCTTCTCAAGCAAACTGTACTTAAGTGGCAAATCTGCAAGTAGAGGACCGGCATGGAATTTTCCATTTTGTTAGAAAGTGTGTATTTGTCAAAACCATCCTATTTTAGTGGGAGCCTGTGTGCCAGTTTCCTCAGGAAGAATTTTGCTGAACCTACCTGTACATTCCAGTGAAAACAGCCGGCTCAGTTTCCACAACAGCCTGTTTGTCAAGGCACATATCTCAGGTATGAGAGAGCCACAGTAAAGTTCTTGGCTCCAGAAAGCATATCCCATGTGATATGAAGAAAAATAGCTCCAAAAGGAGAGAACAAGAACCCTAATTTAGGAAAGCCAAGAATGCATCATGAAGGCACTTACAATGGGGAAGAATAAGCTTTGAGACCATAGTCTGAATGTAAAATAGAGATGTCACCAAAGCTGCCATGTCTCACATGAGCTCCCTGAGCTCCAAGGTATTGAATTATGGTATTTCATTTCAGCAAAGAACATTAAAAAACTTCAGTACCCTCCATAATTATGAATTAATTACCTCCTTGTGAATGACTAGCATTCAAATAAAGTTTGAGCTGTGCAAAATGATGCTGTTAACACATCCCTATTCTACTCATAGAAGCTTCCCCAGCAGTTGTTCATGGTGCCGACCACACACTGACACTCAGGGATTAAACATCTTTTCTATACAAGAACAGAACTCAAATCAGCAACAAATGTGAGACTACAGCTTAAATTATTCTTACCTAAGAATGCGAGACTTCAGAAATTGCATACACTGAGAGCCAAGAGCTAGACATATTTTTGATGACAAAGCTTTTATATCTGCCTTGATGTTACTAATGTAGTCTTTTTAGCTAGGAAGTCCTTACACAGTGTGTTTCACAAAGAACTGAATTAATTTCAATTGAACTTAATGGCATAGCTGCCAATAAGTAGTGATGTTCATTTCTATTCTATTGAGATGCCCTCAAGAAATGTAGTGCTACTTAAGATTTTGTTCTTATCTTAGACTGAGTTGGTTATGTCTGCATATTTCTCAGCCAGAAGGTAATCCAGTCAGTTTTTCTGACAACCAAACCACACAGAGGTCGTGATACTATGTTTTGCACTTGTACAATTGTACTCACCTCCAGGTGAAGTACTGATTGCAGTTGTCAGATTCCACATGCCTGAGCAGCAACACAAATAGATTGTTACAGCACCATTTTGCAAAACAGAATTTTCTTACTTTTTCTTCTGGTGCAAATGACAATCCATCTATTCACCATGACAGAATCTTGCTTTCTCTGAAAGAGCCAAGATTGTCTGTCGGCTCCACCATATTTTCTTCTGCATTAATTCCTTACAACATCCACACCTGACTGCTCAGAGATGCAAGTGGGCCCCGTAACCAGCTGTTCAGATGAAAGTAGACCTCAAGCTTTGTTTCCTCATAAGATACCAAACAATGACTTAGAGCCTTTTGCAGTTTCCTTCTTTCACTCATCTGTTTCATCCTTCCTTTTCTGCTCTGTTTATGTCATCCAATTCTGCCTGAATTTTTGAAAGAACCAAAGTGTTGCAGCAAAAAGACCAATACAACTGTTTTCTGAGCTGCTGACATTCTGTTACTTCCCTGGATCTGGAAAAATTAAGTTCTCCACACACTCTTTTTTTTGTCCTGTTCACAGTCTACGTAGTCTACACCAACTAATACTCCATGAAATTCTGATCACAAAATCATGTTTTGAGCCATCATGCAAAACAAATATGTATTAGTTTCATAAGAAAGGACTTTTTTTTTCTTCAATCTGGTTCTCTCCCTCCATTTCAGAGCATGTCAAAACTTCTCTTTGAAAAGATACAAAGGTGCATCCTTCTGTACACTTACGTCCTTCAACCACACTGGAATCAAGAGATGCTCCAAGTACTGGAGGACAGTTTCTCCCTTTCTGTGTCTCTGTCAGAGATGAGACACTGGTCTGAACACCAATCCAAAATGTATTTCGGAAATATCATGGAGAACAATGCTGGTTTTCTTTGTGGCATGTCATACTCACCTGCAAGTATCCTCTTGCAAGTAGACTGAATCATTTTCCTTGAATCTTCATACCAAAAGTATAACTAACAAAATACAATGGGATTTTTTATGCTCTTATTATCAGTCACCATCAGTGTTATTGAAATCAGTGGGATAACAACCTAAAGGAAGAGAAGGTGCTGTATTAATAATAGATGTGACACGTCTCATCCTTTTTTTCAGAATACTCTTTGTAAAAGAAAACCACAGTGTTAACATCGTCTCTTCTTCATGTAATATCCTTTGCCTACCGTGCAATACACCTGCACGATGGTGGAAAATGATATGGAATGCTTGTAATCTTCTGAACCAAACACGAGACTGCTACTGAAGCACCATGTTACTTGACTTGGCCAGTAACTGTGGTGTATGCAAACACGCATGTACGTGTTGTACGGTAACTCTAAATGTAACTGATGGAGTAAAATACCTCAGGTAGGGAAGTTGTTCTCATTGTTATCCATGTTTACGCAGCAGTGTAGCAAGGATCCCATCTCCACATTTTCTCTGTCTGCCCAAGAGGCTGAAGGGACTAAACATTTCTCATGACCTTTATGTGTTCAGTCCTTAACTGTGAACGGGTGCAAATACCAAGGGATTTCTGCTACAGCTAACAAGCACACTAGCTTATGGCTCCTCCCAGAAACCTGGGAAAATTAAAATTTTTCCATAGTCACCTTCACAAGCAATACTTCCTCTCTTACAAACTCTGTAAGCAAAAGGAGTGCTATTGAGGAGAAAAAGGAACCCAGAATTACTTTGGGAAAATACAGTGATGATTAACAAAAGTTCCTATCTGTATTCATTTCTGTCCTCCAGTATCTTTGGCAATTGGTTCCCACTCCGCTACTGGACTGAGCGAATCTCCATTAAAGAAATGCACTCTTGCAGATTCTGTTTCTCAACAGACCAAAACATTTTTATTTTTTATGGAAATACTGTCTAATCTATGACTGATGAGGGTGTAAATTACACCCTCCCTTGTCAAGCAATTACTGTCCACCTGTACTTGAGAATGCCTGGGTTGCTCTTCAGGGACTTCGTAGTCCAGGTAATCATTCAACTAGAACACAACATAATCCACGTAATCATTCAGCTAGATTGAAGATGATGCCTCAGCTGCTCTCTGAGCCACAATACCTGGAACTGCCCTAGCGTGTTTAAAGATGTAACGATGTGAAGTAGAGGAAGGTCATCTTTTCTGTCCTGTTTCTGATCATGGTATTGCACTTTTTGCCTGATAATGTGCATTTCCTAGTTGCAGTAGAAGTGAACATGGCTCTACATCAAACTCAAGAAGTCAGACATCTCCTGGGAGGCCTTTTATTCTATCAGTAGCTGCTGCATTTCCTTTTCTCTCCCATATCCCTTTGAAACAAATTCAGCAGAAAAAGCCCAGAGACCCAGAGCCTCTCTGGGTCACGCTCAGCTTTCCTAGTGGTGTTGTTGCTGGTGGCCCAGCCACATCTCTAAGGCTCCATGCAAGTGGGTACTGATTGCATGCCACCCATGGGTATAAAGGTGGTAGCTTTCCTTGGATGTTGAACTGGAGGAGCTGACAACATCAACAAAGGTGGTTCAGGTAATAATCAGTCATTTAGGTCTCTGACAGATAGATAGGAGTGTGTTGACTCCCTGCTTGACAACATCATGGCATGCACGATTGTGCCCACTCCAGCTCACAGATCAAACTCCGTCCATGCCTCAAACTTTGCCCACAGGAGGGAGGAATCATCAGAGCTTGAGAAAGAGACCTATGTAAATTTGATGATGATTATGACAAATACATGTACATATGAATGTATATAAAAAGTGATGCACAAGCAATTGCTCACTACCCCCTACCTGATCCCAGCTAGACTCTGAGCAATGGAAGAGAGCGAGATGAACTCCCACCCCCTTCAAAAATCCTTCTGTTTGATGTCATGTGTTAAGGAATATGCCTTTGGCCGGTTTAAGTCAGCTGTCCTAATTCTGACCCCTCCCAGCTCTTCGGGCCCTTCACTGAGGACAGCCTTGGCTCTCTGCAACACTGCTTAGCAGCAACTATAAACATCGGTGTGTTATCAACATTGTTTTTCTCCTAGAATCAAAACATAGCATCATGCCAGGCACTGAAGAAAACAATTCCATCCCAGCTGAAACTAAAACAGTCTCTCCACGGACTTGGTGCCTCAATGGCTGCATGCCACTAGTTTTGTGGAAACAACCATGTACCGGTGTCCAAGCCCTATAAATTTACCCACACAGCCTGAGGATGCTCTATGCTGCTAATTTTAGTCCTGGCCTTTCCATCTGTATTCCCTCTCCTCCTGTCCCACCCACCCACTGTCATTTTTCCTCCTAGATGTGAAACCCAGGTACATATTTGCAGAGCTGGTGTCCAAGCCCAGGTGAACCCCACACATCTTAACCTCAGTCCTTTGTCATGTTTGCCTCCCTACTCAATGGCTGCTTCTCAGTTCTGCTGAAATAGCCCCACTGTGCTCATCAGGGTAAATGTGTGTGAATGTGCAGCACATATTTGGCATCATCCCCATTTGCAGAATGCTGCTTACAGAGTCTCTGATCACTGTGGTGGGATGCTCACCTGTGCAAACTCCTCAGGCCAAAATTTAAATGTTCCCCCTACCTACAGCTGTGAAACCACTCTCTTTTTTCTTGTTTTCTACAGACTGAAAAATTGCTATTCAGGCCAAAATTTAATCCCAGTTTTGTAACAGTGGACCATAATGACCTGAAGGTGTTTTGCATCTGATTGTTGTTTGTTTTTTTTCTGGTGTTTTTTTTTCTTTTTATTCTGAAGTGAGACAGATATACTGAGAATAGTGATTTTTCCTTGAGGATCTCAAAGGAAAAATCCAATTTTATTAAAGATACCATGGAGAATGATTGCTACTTTCACTTTTTATTGCTCTGCTCCACAACACAAAAATATATGAAACTTGTTCAACCACATATCTAGTCATACGAAGGCAATCAAAAGCACATTACAAATAATATATGATTCAACATAGTGCAATATCATTCATAATACAATTCTAATAATCTCAGAAAAAAATGGAATTCCACAGCCTATCAGATTTTCCTAACTTGCATGTAACAAAGATTGGATTAGTTTTCATCCAGCACTTGTTTCTGTGAGGCTGAATTAAGTTAGTGAGGGGAGGAAGCAGAACTTACATCAAGTACCTCTGTATTTACTGCTATTATTCTAAATGGAGTACAATAATCCAAAGAAAAATAATTTTAAAATCAAAATAAAATTAGTAGAATAAGGAGGCCTGACAACAAATGAGCAAGTTAGTAATTTGGTGTGAAACTTGTAAATTCAAATAAGTACTATAGCCCAACTAAATTAAAATCTGAAAGTGATGGAAAGTGTTCCTGTTTGCCATCTGGCAAGTCTGGGATCCAAAGACAGTCCTAGACTTTACTCAAGTCAGTGGTCTGGCTGGATCTTCTTCCAGGTACAACAGAACAGCTTGGGCAGAAAACAGTAGAAATGGATCAAAACAGTTACAGATCCATAAATAAATATTAAGCCATGAGTTATTGTAGAAAATATTTAGAAATTAGAATCTCTGAATTTCTTAATGTTTTCTTTGAACCAAGTAGTAAATTGAGACAATTTACGTGACAAATCTATGCTGCTCGTTTCCTGTATTGGCAAAGAAGTCATGAACAGGCACAATTTCATGGCTATGGGCCTGTGGCTGCATTTGAGCAACATTGTCTATGACCACTTGGCTTGTAAGGAGGCTTATAAAGAAGTGGCTTCAAAAATCAGAAAGTGCATGGCAGAGAACAGTGGTTCAGTAAGACGAGCAGGCATCACGATCACACGTTTGAGCAGACTTGTGTTTAATGCCCTGTTCTATCCAGTGCAGTGAACCAGTGGGAGGGATGCTCAGGGAATTTGCCACCTGCTCTACCAGGAGAGTGCAGATTCCCAAGGGGTGTAGTGACAAAATATTTAAGCATGAAGGCATCATCCATTTTTTTCCATTGCCAACATGACTTTTGCTACCCAGTCCCTCTGTGGTGTAATGACTCAGAGAGACAAATGCTAGTGCAGACTGTGCACTGATGACAGACTGAGAGGTAATGGCCTCAAGCTGCACCAGGAGAGATTCAGACTGAATTTTAGGTAAAATTTCTTCTCTGAGAGAGTTGTAATGAATTGGAACAGGCTGCCTGGGAAGGTGGTGGAGTCACTGTCCCTGGAGGTATTTGAGAAACATGTATATGTGGCAGGTAGGGACATGGTATAGTTGGCATGGTGGTGATGGGCTGATGGTTGGACCTGATAATACTGGAGGTATTTTCCAACTTCAATGATTCTATTATTCTATTATTCTACGGTCTGTTTGAAAGCCATGTCCTTCATGTTAAGGGGAAAAACTCTAAGACAGACACTCCTGCACTGAAGAGATGGGGAGAAAATAATAGCAGAAGGCAAGAGCTTCAACAGGTAAGCACACTGACCTTCAGTGAAACAAGGATCAGTGATCCTTGCCACTTCTAAAACCATCCCAGAGTGTTGTTCCAGACCATGGCTGGATCCAGCAGAATGAGCTCTGTCTGTGCAAGTGTCACAGCTGGACTGAGGCCCACATGTGTAATGTGTGGGTGCCAAGCTGGGAAGCTGGTAGGGGTAAGTGGGGGTAATGTTTTAGGCTGACTGGCCCAGGGGCCATATCTTGTTCCTTGTGACAAGACCCATGCCAAGCATGCTGCAATACTACCCGGAAAATTATGTTATGAAACAAGAACAGAGCCAGTTTAATATTGGTTAACACAAAGCCTCTGCTTGAAACGATGTGCAGATTTTTAAGACTTTTTTTCAAACTGTCTAAACTATGAAAAAGGGGACATTCTTTATTACTATTTATCTTGAAGTAAATTAATTTTCATTCCCCCTGAAGCAAGCCTTAGGGAGTGAGGAAGAAACACAAGAACTAATGAGGAAGGCGTCGCCTATGTAACACCACCAAAAACATTCAGTTACTCTGTGCCCGCAAAGCCACTGAGTAATTTAAAGTAATAAAACATCAGAAAACAGGACAACTTGCTTCTCTGTAATTTAAAAGCATAAAAGGGAACTGATGTTGTAATTACAGACTGAAAAACCAAAAGCCCAATTTTTTAAAGTAGTTTCAGAGGATTTTTCTTTTCTTAATTGCTATTGGCTCCTCCAAAGGGGACCTAAAGCCTCCAGTAAAGAACTTTGTTCCAATTAGTATATGCTGAGGAAAAGATACAAACCCCAACAAGGACTGGAGGGGACCATGGCAGAACAGAAGTGGGTAGTGTGCTACAAGGCAGGTACCTATGCTGCAACTAGAATTTCATTATGCAGAGGTAAATGAAACAAGGAGATGTTTAATGTCTATTGCATTTTCCATTGGACCAGATCAGTATCTTCACTTTACAGATCGGCCACTTAAGGTACAGAAATAGTAAGATCAATAGGAAAAGAGCTGGTGAAGAGTCCTTCAAGATTAATTAACCTATCACGTGTATTTTTCTTAAAACTGATGACCATTCTCCAAAACAAACTAATGTAACCTCAAACACTGTAGGGCTGTTGCTACCAGGTGAGAAATAATGTGCCATTTCTTCAAACAAATGGAAGAAAAAACAAAGAGGCTTTTCCAGTGAACCTTTTAAAGGAAATGAAGGCAAACAACATAACTTTAAGGATAATGTGGCTTTTCCGATGAAATTCTTTGTTTTGAGGTAAGAGGAAGCCACGTTCAGCAGCTGTGTCCTTCCTTGGCAATTCAAGCTGATGGTGCTGGTCATTACCCATTCCACTTGGAGGGTCAAAAGAGTTTGTTTCCTTCCTCGCCTCAGGAACGCGCTGTCTCCCGCATATGCCAGAACAAATTTGCGGGCAAAGCTTTTGATTTTCTCATTTCCTTTCCTGTTTTGTTGTGCTGGGATTTTAAGCTCTTGGCTTCAAACTTCTTTTTTTATAAGCCTCTTGCCTTTGTTTGCTTTTTAGCTTTTTACATTTTAGCTGTTTTTGTTAAGACGCCCAATATCGTTCAGGCATGGATGCCCATAAATTAATGTGCATTATTATTGCGATAAATTTATGTCACTGCTGAAAGCCAAACTGTCCTCTAAACAGAGGGGTAGACCTCTGAACAGAGGAATAATTGAGAATTTGGACAATGTTGCCCAAAAAATGCAGCAGAAGTTATCTGATCTGGGAGATGGGAAGTATGGAGCCATATGGAGGGTTGTTCTCATAAGATTTTAGTAGACTGCAAGGTTCATCAAGGGAGTTGTAAACTCAGATGGCCATGAAATGCTGAAAACTTTCATGAGGAATTTAGATGAATTATACACTTAAAAAACTGCGGTTGTCCTAAACTATTGAGATTAAATGCTAAAACGGGAAGCATATTTTGACTCCCATAACACATGAGCCAATAAGCTTAAAAGAGCTAAGACTGCACTACCACAATTATAGGGAGAGTTTTCTTATTGCATCATCTACCTATGAAGTGAAGAGTTCAATGATCAAATAGAACAAGCTGCTATTTTTTTTCAAGTCTTTTCTTTGAATATTCAAATGAGGTTGTTTTTTTTTTCACTTTTGGACTCAACTACAGAAAAATTATATATCCTAGGTCCTATTGCTTGTCATCTCTCAGCTGTGATCAGTGCAACTCACAGATGAACCTTCAAAGACTTAGCAGTTCTCTTTGTCCGTGTTCAAAAATGCTAGGTAAGATCCATCCTGTCCATCTAGGAAACAGTGAAATTGTGTTGTGGTTTTAGCACCAGGCAAAGCTGTCTTTCTGTGACTGAACTGTTCATCAACTGAAGGAGATGTCTTGGAAGGCTTTCAGAAGAATATCTTTCCATGTAATGTTGAAGCATAATGCTAATCAAGGAAGATCCCCACCCTAGGAGTCTTTAAAAACCTGCTTCTGTACAAATTGAGACCTTAACTACACAGGGAATGTTGTCAATTAAATGATGCCAGCATTAACCTGCAAGTTAGTTGCCTATATTATGTGAACTGGATCCAACTCATGAACTCTCATTACATACACTTTCAAGTGCCTCTCATCTGAAGAACTTACTGTGTTTTTGTATATAAAGATGTGTCACACTATTGTGAAGAAGGCAAACATTATTTCTCTCTAAGAACTGATCTACAGAAAAGAGTCAAAATAGGTTAGGTATGCAACACATAATTAAGAACTGAAGGTGGTACCTTGTCTTTCATTTCCAGGACAATCTGCCAAGGAATAAATCCACACCCATGGTCAAACACCATCTGTAAAATGCTGAAAATACCACTGCTAAAAGACATTCTCCAGGCTAATATCAAACTATTTTAGCAAAAAGACCCAATCTCCTCTAACTGTAAATTCTACTGTCCAAAATTGCTTGTCTTAGTGTGACTTTTTAATTTTGTGGTGTATTAGTATTATTCACAGTCCTCTGTGTAAATTCTGCCTCTAATTTCCTGTAGATCTGAAGTGTTTCTTAAAATTTCATGACTGGTTTGACTTTTTGGACTTCTTCTGTTTAAATTTTTGGAAAGATACATTGCCCTTTACACATACATAAGATGTCTTGTGTCACCGTATTATGGGAGAGGATGACTATGAACAACAGTTTTTGCTAAGATGGGAAAAGTTGCAGCCCCTCCAATTCCTGACATACTGAAAATATTATGGTATTATTAAAGCAGACTGAAGCTGACTGAAAAAAAGCAGTAGATTTTTCAAGAGAAACAAAAATCATGGCTGATTTTATTGTTGCTTATTCGCTGTATGTGCAGTTCTCAGAGTTTGCCCATAGTTTTCAGTCAGGATCTGGCTACAGGTCAAATTCAAAGGGTTTGGATTTTTGGTTAATTTTAATTTGATGCAAGACTGGTCAGCTTGTTACCTCACTCCCTCCCTCATTGCTGAGAGCTGAAATGTGCAGTAGATTCTGCACTTCGTCTCTGGTCCATTGCTTCTGAGCAGGCCATACTGAAGCACAGGTGGAAAATGGAAGAACTAGAAGTCTGTGGCTCTGGCTCTGGTCTGGTTAACCCCCCACCAAGTTCATCAGGGTTAAACTTCTTACAAATATTTTTTAGTAAGATAATTTGGATCACATTAACTGAATCATCTGCCATGATATTTTCCCCTTTTAGTGAAGTACAATTCAGTTATTCATTTGTGCTAATTAATAATCCTTTGAGAGCCAAAGCATTAGTAAATCATTTATTCCTTTCTGCCAGGAAAATTATATGAGGGACTCTGTATTCATTGCTCTACTGCCAAAGGAACTATACCCAAGAAATGAAAAAAACAGGGAAAGACAGACTACCCATTCTGTAAAAGCATCGGAGAGTCTTTATTTGGCTTTTTTTCCCCTGTACAAGGCATGCATCAAATTTTGCATTTATCATCTCCTTGTAAAAAAAAGCACAAAGAACACCAGGTCTCGCTGACCAAATGGGAGTCTTCTACAAACACATCTCCTATAAACTGTCAACTCATTTGGAAAAGGAGAAATGTCTTTCAAGGCACTTTTTTCTTATCTAATATCAGAGCTGTAGAACTTCTCTGTTCCTCTAAGAACAAGGCTCCTTAATGAGGACTACTAGGCAATGCCTACATCACAGCTTTAAGATAATGCCCCCAGCTGTGATTTAATGAAGGGTGATACGTCCCTCCTGCAAAGATAAACAACATGAAACTTTCCCGGCAGTTTCTGTTCCAGTCTGCTGGAGAGGACATGATTCACTGAGGACATAGTTCAGTGCTCACAAAACCACTCTTCTGCTGAAGCACCTTCTCAAATGCAGCAGCTGAGCTGAGCGTGTGGTGTCCAGGGTGCTCAGAAACCTTTTGTTCCATGCACGGACCATGGAGCTAGCATCTGTGATGGTTGCACACTGATGGGCAGCTAAGCTCCCTCATGGTGCTCTCTCACTCTCCTTCCTCAAAAGAACATGGGGAGAAAAGAATACGAGAAAAATCTCATGGGTTGTGATAAGGACAGGGAGATTACTTGCCAATTTCCTCCATGGGCAAAACAAGCTCAGCATAAAGGAGACTGATTTATTACCAATTACTAACAGACTAGCCATGTGAGAACTAAAAGCAAACTAAAAACATCTCCTTTCCACCCACTCTCTTCTGCCTCCTCCTGTCAAGCAGCACAGGGGAACGGTGGATGTAGTCAGTCCAAAATGCTTAATCTCCATCTCTCCTTCATGGCCAGTCTGCCCCTGCTCCATGTGGGGTCTCTCCCATGGGTTGCCATCCTTCCCAAATTGATCCCACATGGGCTTCCCACAGCTGGCAGCTCTTCCAGCCCTGATCCATCGTGGGTCCCTACCACATCCTTCAGGATGGCACTGCTCCAGCACAGGTCACCATGAGCAGCAGCTCCCGTGGCCCTCCTGCCCACCATGGGCTCCTCTGCAGGGACTGCAGCTCCAGCCTGGGGCCTGCACTTGTGGGGGCTCTCATGGGCTGTTCTTCCTCCAGGCCTCATCTACTGCTGCACTGCAGGCTCTTCCAAAGGTTGCACATGGAGATGTGCTCTATGTGGTGCCTGTGGGTTGCTGGGGACAGCTCGCTCCACCACGGACCACTCCTGGGCTGCTGCAGGGAATTTCTTCTCCATGCCTGGAACAATACCTGCCTTATTTCTGCACTGGCCTTGGTGACTGCAGGGCTGTTTCTCATACATTTCTCATTCCCTTCTCTCTGCTGCTGTTGTGGAGGTTTTCCCTTTCTTAAATCTGCTCTACCAGTATTAATTATGGCTCAGCTCTTTTAGCAATGGATCCCTTTTGGAGCTGAGTCTGACATGGGGCACTGCTGGGCTCTGCTCACAGAGGACATTCCTGCAGCCTCCTGCTCCCCAAACTTGACAAATATACCTAATACAGGTCAGTTCATTTCATTGTTCACATCTAATCATTTTTAGATAGTGGTTGGTTCTGTTCTTATATTAATTTAAACTGCCTGCTTGTTTTGTGTACACCTCTTTTATATAATTTGTCACTTCTAAATTAATCAAACTAAAAACTTGCCTAAAAATGTATTAAAATGTTCATTCTTATTCAGCAAATCTATCTTCATATTAATCAAATTAATCTATTTTTTCATAAGGGATGATCTTATCCATCTACATGAGGAGCCCTAAGAGATAATGAAATATAATTAATGGAGAGGTTTATGAACTCATTATGTAGAATTCTGGCCTGTCAACAGGAGAAGAATAGCTCATCCCCATTCCACAATGTGTAGTCCCTTCGCCCTTGTCTCCAGATGAGACACAAAGATAGTATGTGGGTTGGAAATGCTTTACTTCAGTGACCAAGTAACTACTTGATTATATAAATATACTGGTCATCCCTCAAGAAAACAATTTCTCCTATGAGATTATGCAGTATTTGGAAGGCACCCAAGTAAGATCTTCATAAAACTGTCTGGTTTTCTGGTGGTTTCATCCTCAAACGAAACAGATGTGCTCAGGTTTTGCTGCCCTCTACCAGTGCAGGCACAAGTACTGTGGTAAAGGAAAAAAAATCTGGTAACCAAGCCTTTGATATAGAAAAACCACATGGAGTTGAGTCATAAACTGTGGACACAAGACAACTAATTATGGGTTATGTTAGGCACGGGGAACAGGTTAACTGCTACATAATTACAATTGAGATCACTGTGGACACAGTCAAGGAAACCCAGTTAATAGAAAGAAGTGAACGAAAATATATTAGTATCTATGAAATAATGAAAGTCCTGACTTTTCTTTAGCTTCTTCAGCGACTGCAAACTTTCTTGATGTCTTACCACTGTTTAAGCATTTTACATATGCAGCCTGAACAGGATTTTATATTTCATGTTCTGCTGTTTTTCATAAGAGTAGCAGGGAAGGAGTTAGGAAAGTTTTCTTTAATAAGTACCCTGTGTGCACTGTGCTGCCAGTTGAGTGAATCTGCAGATACAAATGACACAAAGCAAGCTGGAGGTCTTTGAAATGGAAAACCGTGAAATGGATTGTTGAGGGTAGAAGGTAGAAGTGATCCTTCCAAAAGGGATGGTGGTCAAAAGGCTACGGAGAATGGATATCTGGTTGGATATTAGGAAAAACTTATTCAAAATACTGGTCAGACATTTGGAATAGGCTGCCCAGGGAGGTCGTGTCCCTGGAGGTGTTCAAGAAACATGGAGATGTGGCACTGCGGGACATGGCTTATTGGGCAGTATTGGTGGTAGGAGGATGATTAGACTAGATAGTCTTAGAGCTCTTTTCCAACCTTAATGATTCTATGATTCTGTGAAAGGCACTGAGAGTAGGACTTGCTGGACGACGTGATGGATGACAGAGGCCTTTGGCTGCCCCAGGCATCCTGCTGACTTGGGCAGATCTGTCTGATCAGTGGCCACCTCCTGTGGACAGAAACTTCTGACATCAACAGCAGAGCAAGAAATCTGAGGTGAGCATCCAGGCAGATTGTATCCCTGAGGCTTCCCTGAAGTCCTGACTCAGATTGGTTTGCATGCTTCCCCACGTCCTCCTGGCAGGTTGGAAACTTTCATCCTACTTCCTTTAACATGCCCTCCAAAAATACACTCTATTTCTGAGTACACACCTATATATAGCTTCCTTCGATGTCACCTCTCCATCAGAGGCTGCTTCCCATTGACACCAGCTAACTGTGGTATTACGTTTGAGGTTGAGGTGATAGGTCACCACCAGGGTGAGTGGGCAGGCAGCCAAATGGGTGTCCAGTTTTCTTGACCTTACTGTAGCATCACAGTTTGCATAGCGAAGCTGCAGATAAACACTATGGCTCTCTGGGTTCCTGTTTACCATGCTGATTCTGCTTTCAGTGCCTTTGCAGGAATCCCATGGCTAAGACCAGGCAGAGCAGTGCACGCTGTGCACCAGCAGCCACCAACACAGGGAGTTGCTCTGTCCCACCAAGCATTTCCTTGCAGCCAGTCCAGCTCTGTGGATAAGGACATACTCTTGTTCAAGAGACCCAGGTGTGCTGTTCTTTCAGGCAGAATGCCACACATCTTGGATTTTGATCTGCAGTTATAAATTCGCACAGGTCCTCTCTTTATATCATCATTGAGGCTATCATAGTGTCCATCACCTTCTCCATAAAAACTTCTGGAAATGTATAGGTCCTATATATACTGGAGAATGTGTATCTGCATAAATCACATTGACATTAGAATCTAGTGCGTATAAAATCTATCTTGCAAGATTCCATACCTTTCATTGCTGAATACAATTCAGTCTTCAGCAGACTGAATAGCACCAGTGCCTCAGGTAATACTGATCCCAGTACTGATACCCAGCTTTAAACTGCAATGCATTCATATTCTGCGCTAAGGATTGTCCCCATGTCACCACTTCTAAGTCTTCGCCAAGATTTTGCATCTCACCTTATGGCTATGACCATTTGCACTGTGGATGTTTGTAGTGCCTATTCAAGAAACCATGAAAGGCTTTTTTGAACACTTACGTAAATTGCATTTCCCTGGGCACCTTTTCAGCAACTAGCCTGAAGGCTGCACTATTCCAGTCACAAATTGCTGCTCCCCACTCGCTAAACCTGTGATTTGCAAAGACAGAAGCACTTGTGATTCCTTTCACACAAAGAAATGTCCTGTCTCAGGACTTCAACCCTGAGTTATGAACATAGAGAGTTTCGAAGTCATTGCATATTAGAAACAGCAAGTAATTACAGAACTGCAGAAAGTGAAACATAATTACTAAGGAAGAGTATTTAAATGTCACCATAGTTGATTTTGACAGATGAGCCTATCTTGAAGGATTTCCCATGGGAGAATCAGATAGAGAAACAAAGATCCTCCAGTTGCTTTTTAATATAAAGGTGATTTCTGTATTTTCTTTTTATCATCTCCTTTGAAGAGAATTGTGACTCAGAGAGGCACAGGGTTAAGAATGGAATAAACATTAAAGGCTCCTGTCACTGCAGATGGACTCTGAAAAGGATCTTCAGAGACTCCAAACCTGTGATATTTTTTACTGTTTCTTCTGACAGTGGCATGATAGGATGGAAACTGTTGCTCAAAGGGAAAAAAACAGAAGAGATATTTCAGAAATCTTTTATGTAGTATCTATCAAGGGCCATATACATCAAGGCATCAAAGTTTAGGGATCCATTTCCATGTAACACGACTACACCACATCACTTAAAAAAAAAAGAAGGGAAAAAAGAGAGAGAGAAAAAAAAGAAAGCAAGAAAGCCAGGCAAATGGGAGATGTTATATTATCCAGGCTACCAACTGCGTAAGAAGAAAACGTGGCACCAATGTAATTTTGGTTATTGCAACAGTGATTTCTATAGCTAAAGTATCTGCTTTTGTGTGTATCAGATGTTGGCTGGGTAATTTATTCAGTTTTTTGTTGTCTCAGCATGCGATAGATGCTAACAGCTCAGCACTGGTCCTCTGGCTTCATCGATCTTCTAGGAAGAGAGCTTGAAATGACACTCTGCTGCAAATGTGTCCCTTTGATTCCATTCATATGAGCTAGTTTATAGGCTATTCCACTTCTTGGTTGTGAGCAAGTGTGTGTTAACATTCCAGAGTGAACTGAATTTAGGATTAAACATTAAACATTAAACTTTAGGATTAAACATTAGGATTAAACAAGTAAAGGATTAAACATTCCCTGTTAATCTTCCACTGAACCTGAATTCCGTATGTGTCACAGATAGATTTGTGCCGTGGGCCGGATCTCCCCCTGACAGTTCTCAGTATTTGCAAGTGAAAGTTTCACATCCACTTGAGAAAACGTCTTACATCTGCTGCTCAAATGTTTCGAACATACCACTGGCACCATCTAATCTGCAAACACTGTTCTTTTTTTTTAGCTGACATGTTTCTCTCTTTTACAGTTTTGTTTCGGTTGCAGGCACCTATTTCTTTCATGTCCGGTTCAAGTGCGGGACACTTTTGCAGAACTCAAATGGAGGAATGAGCAAGGGAAGTGGAATGCAGGGTATGAGATCTGGTGAGGAGTAGGTGCCCACCAGGGAAGCCTTACTATCTATGCGGTGGGCCATTCCAGAGCTGCCATTAAGCAGCTCTGTTTTAGCATAGGAGGAAATAATCAATCACTTCTTAAATGGGTTTTCAACTTCATGGACTAACAACAAAGAATAAAGAATACTTCTTAATTTATTTGATCTGGACACACTGGAGGACTCGTGTAGCAGAGATCTCTCACACAGCACTGTGTAACCACAGAGCCTCCTCCAGAACCTCCTGAAATCAGCGAGAGTCTTCCCATGGATTTCAGTGGCCTTTTATCTCCAGCTCAGTGTGCCCAGGTGTCTAGCAGTGCCAGTTCTGAGCCTTTTGAGTTCCCAGGTGTCTAGCAGTGCCAGTTCTGAGCCTTTTGAGTTCCGTTGAGCAGCACCACATTATATTGACCCGTGTTGCCCAGATGAGCAAATTTTATCACCCAGACCTCAAAACTGCAGTGGCAGAGACCCAGCCCCTCGTATATCAAAAGCCTGGATGGAGAATACAGAATTTGGTTCACACAGAAATTGCTGCTGGTTCTGCATCCCATCAGCATCTTCTTACAGTGTTTTGTTTTCTCTGTGTAGTATTCTTCATTTTCTCCCCCATTAGCCATATCATTAGCCCCACATTAGCCTGATGGCCCTTTCTGTAAGGTAAAATAATGACAAATGTTGAAACAATATCAGAGAAGCAAAACAGTGCAATTTCTAAGGAAGCACAGAACAAAGTGCATACAAGGGTTTATAGGCCGAACTGCTTTTTTTTTTCTCTTCTTGCATATTTATGTACAGGGCTGAAATATGAAAACAAGGAGTGAGTATGCATTATGAAAAATTGTCCTAATTTTTTTTCCAAGCATATTTTCTTATTTACTAAAACAAATGGGCAGAACTATCCTCAGGAAAACATCATTACATGACCATTGCCAGAATTGGACCACTGGATCATAATTCCCTTTTTTTCCATTCCTTAAAAGTTCATTCAGTTCTAACTTCTACAGTACTGTTTATCCAGAGTACCTAATTATATAGTGCAACCTGCATCTGGAGTGCTGGTTCAAGGTTATTATAGTTCTCCACAGACATAACAAAAATATTGTTTTAAACTTATCCATTGAGGAAAAATGGCTGCATTTTACCACTGACAGAAGTATCTAGATGTAAAATAAAATTATTAGAATTTTAGGAACACAAGAGTGTCCTCTATCCAGATGACTGAATTTCCTCCATGACACTTGGCACCACTGAAATACCTCTTTTTTGTTCCTGCAACAGATATAAAATCTGACAAATTTAAATTAAATATGTAAGATATATAAAATGACAGATTGTTGTGATAGGCAAACAAGAAAGGTGAATGTTATTAATGCTGTCAGTGCATATTTCAAATAATACCTGTTGAGAAGATGTGATAAGATTAATTAAATATGAGTAATGGAGTAGAAAAAATAATTTATAAATTTCCAGCACTCAATATCTGAAAAAGAAGCTTCTATTTAATCTATATCATAATGATTAAATGCAGAGCACCGTTACATTCACTACAAAGGGGAAAACTTATTCTTTGGCAGCAGTAAAAGGAAAGTGGGTAGATAAAACAAACTCTTTAATTCATATGTCCTTACTCATAGGTTTCCCGTCAAGCATGGTTTCTCCTTTATTTAGAATCAATACTAAGTAAGGAAAGGATAAATATATAAATCGCAAAACTGTTTCTGTGGGTGTACTGGTAGCCAAAGAAAATTGTCTGAGGTTTGGAGAGACCTTGTGCTGGTTCTGTGTTTGCTCTACAATGCAGAAGTGATGAAAAAATATTTTAAATCCCTAGAACGAGAGCTGTAAGGACTGCCTGGAGCACTGGCTGTGTTTATGACACACAGCATTCCTGATAGATCCCTCGCTGCTTATTTCTGTCGTATTCCCATTCTCTGTGGAGAGAATGAGGTCTCACACATAGCCAAAAATGGGAAGTCAGGGGCCTCTGGCTGGGCTTCAGCTCTTGTTTTTGCCATGCCAAACGAGCAAGGCAATAACGCTGTAGGATTTATGTTGCAGAGGCCTGATCCTGTTAACAGCTCAGACAGTCAGTTGAGTGCAAAGACAGAAGTACTCCCTTTAAAATTAGCATATAGTTATATTAGAATGGTGTTTTACCACCAGTGGAAAAAAGTAAGATTAAATGAAGATTGGCTTTTACTATCCTCCAAATCAGATTTCACTGTTGCCCAGCAAGTCACACTCTCTGTGCCAGTGCCCTTTTGTGAAATGGATGCTGTAAAATATCTGGGTAATGGTGTGACAGTGTTGTGGAGATTCACATTTGTGGCACAATCTAAGAACTCTAGAAAAAGGTGAGCCAGAAGTGCAGAAGCTCTGATTTGTTATAATGCTTCTGGTTGGTTGCTCAGAGACGAGAGACCTCAGATAATGAAGTCATCTGGGAGAAATTGAAGGTTTATTAAAGGTATGATTTAATATCACTTTAAAGCCCCTGGGATTTTATTCGTGTGCCAATATATTTTATTCTTAATGATCAGAAACAGCCTTCACTTTTATCTAAGTAAAAAATAGCATCAATATTAAAATAAGTTAGGAAACATGGGTATTGCTCCTCTTAAATATTTGAAGTAAGTTTAAGTAAGAAGAAAGCATGAAATACTTGTATATGGTATATGTATTTTCATGCAGCAAACTTCATTAAAGTTGTGAATTTCTGAAATCCACAACCCCTTAAGCACCACCTTTAACTCACTCTCAGTGTCATCTGGGAACATAAGTCTGGTCAAGGTACTGCAGAAAACTCCTTTATCCTTCATAAAAGATTTTATCCTATGAGAGGCTAGACAGCACCTCAGAACTACTGAGAGCAGCCAGCTAGCGCTTGCTCAGTAAAAAGATACCAGTAGTATATCAATATTATGGTGAGTTATTTCTTGCATCATGTCATCCTAGAGTTTGATCAGAACTTCCCTTCCTTCCTTCCTTCCTTCCTTCCTTCCTTCCTTCCTTCCTTCCT
>NW_024884253.1:12563929-12741405 GCF_019232065.1 Centrocercus urophasianus
CCTTCCTTCCTTCCTTCCTTCCTTCCTTCCTTCCTTCCTTCCTTCCTCTGTCCATTCTCTCAGGAAATGGCAGGAAAATGCTGTAAGCACTCAAGATGAGCATGAAAAACAGCAGGAATGTCTTTCTTGGCCCAGCTCCAAAGGAAATGAAATTACTTTGAGGAATTTTCAAATTTTGCATAAAATTAGCTGGATGCCAACCCACATGTTTAGTTGTGGTTCAAATGAAAATTACTGTCACAGGAGATGTTGAAGGTCAAAGGATGAGACAACCCGCTCCTTGTGCTTGTGTCCAACAATGACAAAAATCTGGAAGGAAGTGGTAGCACAGAGGGGGCAATCTGGGATTAGAAGCTGCCAGCACTTCTCCACTGTTTTTGTTGAATATCGATTCAGAACAGGGAGATATAGCATAAAAATGTCATAAGGATGATCCTTATGCATGTGCAAATGGTTCAAGTAAATGCAGTTCTACACACACTGAGTTTCTCTAATACCAAGCTTGCAAGAGAATTTTCCTACTAGGAGAAAGATTGCTGCACAGGAACAGATATGATGTGAAAGCGGTGCTGGGACAGCTGAGATAGTGGTGGCACAATTCTTAGGTGACATGCTTCATGCTTTTGATTGAGAGGTATTGGGAAAAGGCTGCATCAAATCTCTGCCTAAATCGTGGAATAAGCATGAGAAACAACTCATCATTCTTGAGTGTAAAGTCTGGCAGAGGATGATAACCTTTTCTACCTCGTTTTCATTAATTATCTCAAACTTTAGAAATACTAGGACATTGCATTTCAGAGTACTCAGAAGAGAGTGAATAAAGAGTATGATGATATTTTAGGTACAGCACAATACTAAAGGTGTGCACTTGTTTAATGTAGAAGACCCCAGCAGCACACTGTAAGATTGGAATGCCCCACAGGTCATAGGGGGCAAAAAAGAAAGGAAAGCAGAAAGACCTCTGACAAGTGAGATTAGCATTCGAAGTGAAGATGGGGCCATTGGATTCTTCAGGGATAGGACACAGGAGCAGATTAGAATGGCTGATTAGAGTGGAAATTTCTATGGGTCAGACGTGGAGCATGGTTTGCAGCTGTGGGCCAGGCTGGAGCAGGCAAGGTGCAGGGGCTAGGGACAAATTTGTCAGTGTATGTGAATTCATAAAAGAAAACATCTCTAGTTCTAGACTGCTAGTCCATAGAAGGCAGAACTTCACTCCCACCAAATAAATCATAGGAGACCTAGGGCTGCAAATGCTATTTGCCAAGAAGAGTGGTAAGAAACGTAGAGCTCCATCCACAGAATGCTCACCATGAATCTAAGTGGGGAAAGCAAATGGCAGCAGAACGGAGGCCAGACAGATCCAAATCTCATATAAGTATTTACGTTGAGACATACCCCACATTTTCTTAGAATTTCACTGATGTTATTATTGACAGAATAGTTGTAACTGGAAATCATCGCTGTGAGAGATATTCTCGCTGGACTTATTTGAAAAGGAAATAGCAATTACAATTTTGAACAGCTTTTGTTCCACTCAAAGTACAGAACTAATATAAAGCCAAAGCTGTCAGTCCGATGTAGTGCAATAGCAGGAGTTCCTCTTACTGTGAGTGAAACATTTAGAGGTCATACATCTATCAACGCTCGCTCATCATAAGGAAAATGTTATTTCACAAATAATTTTCTTTGAGATGAATGCTTATGTGACAGCAAGATACTCACAAGTACACAGGAAAGGACATGCTTATAAAGTAGCTTATTGTTTTACAACTAAGAGCTTTTCCAGACCTCCCTGCCAAGCTGGCAGAGTGTAATGGATGTGATGCTCCTTCGCAAGTTGCACTTCAGTGCTTACCTGCCTGCTTTGCACCTGTATTCCCTACAGAACTCATCACATCCACACTCAGAATCTCCTGAGACCTTTAATGAATTCCCCTGAGAGCAATAAGAAAGAAAAGGATGAAACACCTGCCTTTTGTTTTCCATGGTTTTCTACTTTCAGTGCTGTCAAAGTGTGCAAGAACCTTTGGTCCGAAGAAGAATCAATGTTCATGAAAGATTTTGATCTCCAAGATAGGGAGTAATGGGCTTTCTGAGGAAAATTTCCCCATTCCTTTGTTGTTTTTTTCTTGAGTTCCACTATGAAAAAAATATTTTGGAATTTGTTTTTTCAATTTCAAGTTCTCGAGATGTTTTTGCTTGGAAAACAACACAAACTCTAAACCATGTGGGTGCGTTGGCAACGCATTTAGGTTTTAATGAGCATCATGTATATTTTTAGTGGGGAGAAAGAAGTTCCTGTGTTTTTTTTCCAATATACCATTGCCTTAGTGGGAGTCAAAAGCAAAGCGAAACCATTGTGTTAACCGAGAGGATACCAAGATGACAGTGTTCTTTGGTTGTTCCCAGCACTAATACCCACATGAAAGAGGTGAGGAGACCTTATTTTCTTTAGGGGGGTTTATTTTAGCATTTGAAATATGGCAGATAGCATAATTGGATTTTAAATATCTGATCCAAATTTATTTCAGGGGATTGAGTCAAAACAAATACAAATTCAAGTTTGCCTGGTGCATTTAAAAAACTGGCAGCACATACGTTTCAGGACCTCACCAATTACATCACTTTGCTTATTTCTGCAACAGTTGGCTGCATGTTATTTCTATCTAAAACCGTGTCCCACACTTTCAGGCTTAGTTGTGGGTTCGTAAGTGTTTGTTCTATTATTCAATCATACTATAAAATGAACCACATTTTCCAATAGCTACTTCATGTTCCTTATTTCTTTTTTAATTGTGGCATTTCTTCAAACATCAGTTGTCCCGCAGGATTTCATTTTTGGACCACTTTTGCAAGCCACTAAAAATGATGAATTCTTGAAGCTTGCAATCTGAGCTCTGTTAAAGCTCACATACCAAAATCTTATCCAAAACCATGTCAAAGAAGCCAAAACCAACCCCATGCCACTTCCTAGGTCTAAGTTGCATAACCAATAGGTCTGTACCCTCCTTAAAATAATAAAGCCCCTTGGTATGCTGTATTTTTCATGGACAGAGAGTTACATCAACATTCAGTGGCATCAATACTGTCGTGCACCATATAAACATGAGACTTGTGCCTTCTCTATCTGCTTTTAATTCTTGCGTTTTCAATCATTTGGTTTCCTGTGGTCTGGTGATAATGTATGTCACTCAGACACAGGGAAAAAGCCTTTTTGATTAATGACAAGTGAGTTTTCATCAACTAAACCACCTTTTTTAAACTTTGCTTTAATTTCTGAATTACTTCTCTGCCCTGTGTTGTAACTGCTAAGATATTCCACAGGCTCCAAGAAGTATATGAGTGTTTCACTCTGGCCTTAAAGAGTTCACAAAACAGTAATCCAACTTTCCAAAGAAAAAGATAGACCATTACTACAAAGTCCACACCTGAAGAAAACAATCACTGTCTTCTGGTAGCATGAGAAAAAAAAAAAAAGGTGAGGATATGGTTGGAGTACCTGTAGTATGATTTATGGCACCTGCAATCTGAGCGATCATCACATCTCAAATAGGTCAAAGAGGACAAAAAACTTCATCTGCTTTTCCTGCCAACATTCTTGTCATAACATATTTTTACAGCAGCAAAATTATAAAAATTTAAATTGAAATGTATTGTTACCCAAAAAGCACTTTGAGTATAATTACTTCTTTCTCCTGAACTTTCATGAGAGCATAAGAAAATGAGTTTGTCATTGGGGTGCACTTGAAAATGAGCTCCAGTGTAAGAGGAACAATCAATAATCCTTGGCATGGAGCCCATGTAATGGAAGCTGTGGAGCTCCTGTGAACACTGGAAGAAGAGAAAGTGGAGAAATTCGTTAAAGACAAAGATGTAGAAAGGAAAAGAAAAATGAAGAGTATAGAGAAACACTGCACTAAGTTGGGGATACACTGGTTCAGTACTTAGTTCATAGTCCTTTGGTGTATAGCACCTTTCAGAGGGCTTCAGCATTCTTCGTAGAATCATAGAATCATAGAATGTTTTGCATTGGAAGGGACATTTAAGATCACCTAGTTCCAATCCCCTCCTATAGGCAGGGACACTTCCCTCTAGACCAGGTTGCTCACAGCCCCATCCAGCCTGGCATAACCTTCATAACCTTCAGCTTCCTTGATTCCACATCAGAGAAGCATCATGACCATTTCATTCTGAGTGGCCAAAATGTTGATTATGACAGGTTTGTATTTGGCAAAAAATGTCTCACATGCCTTGTGTCATGTCTCACATGAGCATACAGATTTCTCTTGACATGAATTGCTTTTGGAGTGTCTGGATACACAGAAATGTGTTGAATCCTGTATTACTTCACCCTATATGTGGCAGTCATACTTTCTCAGAGAGTGCTGGCATAAATTCTGACAGCTCTTCTGACTTCCATTCCTACCCAATCCATCCTTTCTGACATGAGTGGTGAGATCTCAGCCAGGCCATAAGCTCACAAAAAGGCCTAAGTTCCCATCATTGAGATCGGAAATGACAGTAACATAGAAGATGAAAATCATCACTGAACTGCATGAACCAAAGTCAGTGGCTCCTTCCTAACCTTTCCAGTGCCTTCATACAAAAACTAAACCAGATTCATTGGGATATAAATTAGTAGGGGAATACGAATTGATTCTAGAATCTCTTTCTCCCTGATGATACATGAGCACCAAAAAGTAAATTGTCTTCATTGTCTTTTTTGAAGACCTCTCAAGAGCAAAGCCTTCTAATAACAGGAGGGCTAAAAAGTCTGCTGTTGAGATAAATCAAGTGCTGGTGTTGGTTCTGTAATGCCGTGTAATTATGAAATAAACAAAACCAGTTACATCAAGTACTGAAAATTCTACTCTGTATCTACACATAACATAAGCCTATCCAGGCACAGTGGAAGCTAAGGGCTCAAGGTATCTGACACCAATTTCTTAGAATCATGGAACCGTAGAATGACTTGGGTTGGAAGGGACTTCAAGGATCATCAAGTTCCAACCCCCTTACCACAGGCAGGGCAATCAACCTCCATATCTAATACTTGACCAGGCTGCCCAGGGCCCCATCCCACCTGGCCTTCAACACCTCCAGGGACAGAGATTTCTTCCCACTCTGGAAATTAGAGCTTTCAAATGGCATTTGTTTCAGATGGTCAAATGCTGAAGTTTTCATTTGAGAAATGGATTTTTGAGGAAAAAGGAAAGCAAAGCTAGAAATTAAGGTATTCATACTATGGAGGTTAAATTTTATCTTTTTGTAGCAATATAGCATTTGGTATGCAACTTTGTTCTTATAAACCAAGTATATGGATTGAAGATCCCTAAGAAACAGAAAGAGTTAACACAGGCACTTATTTAAGACTTCCTCATTCTTGCAGAAAGATACAGAACCTGTGAACTTCCAAATAAAGACACAACACCACAAATTATTATGTTACATAATGAATGGTAAAAATGAGTGCTCAGTTAAATTATTCTTCCATACTTATTCCTTTCAAATAAATCATTTGCAGCCCAAAGTTCCTTGTGAGCCGTATGTATCTGTATCTAGTTGAGTGTGTTAGATATGAAAGTGAGTTCCAAACAGAGCCATTCTGTGTGCAGCTATCTAAAGGACATTGCATTAAGTTTGAAGTAGATATCTGTAATACTGATGCTTCTTAGCATCTGAGATCCTGATCTGCAGGTAGCTGTGAAGGGCTTTTTCTTTTAAAGGATTTTTTACTTATTTATTTATTTTTAAAGCCAAGAAAATCCTCTCAGCAGTTTTACTATATGGAATGATAATGGCATCACAGAGGGGTTACTGACAGGGCTGGTATTTGGTATTCTACCCAGAGAAGTAAGACTTGACAGTCACCTTCTGTGTGGACTGACTTTTTAAGGGAACACAAGACAGACCTAAAAGCAAACTTTGCTGATAGCTTTTTGAGGCAGGCAAAGGGTAACTGGATATAACACCAAATCTTGGTAGTCACAGATCATACGGACTGACTAACAAGTCTTTTTTGTTGTTGTTTCTTTCTTTCTTTTTTTCCGTGATGTGTTCCTGACGTTTTCTGTTTTTTTGTTTTGTCTTTTGCCTTGTTCTCTCTAGTTCTTCCTTTTATCAAAACTTCTTTTTCCTCTGTTTGTCTAGGAATTTCCATACAGCAAGCAGTACTCAACAAAATACTTAAATTTCTGCTCCCATCCCGTCTCCCCTGATTCTGCTCTTTGTCCTCAGTTTTCTTGTTCTTTTTCTGCCACATTCCTAATCATGGCTCCACTCTCCAAATCAGTTCTGGGTCCAGCAAACCTCCATCACATCAACTTTCTCATCTGATTTGTTTGCTTCAAACTTTCCCTTCATTGAATCAGATCTGACTAAATCAAATTTCTCTCTCTCCTCAGGCTGCTCAATTGTCTCTCTTTCCTCACTTTTTCTTCATCTAGACTGGTTTCTCACTTAATCTATCTTTTTTTTATACCTAATATCACAACAGTGTCCAAAGGTAACCTGTATTCTTGCCCTCATTCTTTCTTGGTTTTTGTCTAGCCAAAATGAATTTCTTCATCATTGACTTTGCCCTGTCCTGATCTTGCCAGTCTCTTTCAGTTTTTCGTATTGCCTTTGTTCTTCCTTATCATTTCTAGATTCAAGTCTCCATGTTCAATGAATTTCTCTCCCATTTTCTTTTTTAGCAAAACTCACCAGCTTCCATGCTTTTCTAGCACAGCTTCTTAGTCCTCTCTGGCCATGTATGCAAGATCTTGTATTTTTCTTGCCTGGACTCATGTTAGATGGTTGCTTGCTCTGTGTTGATCTGACAATGTGTAGGCATGGAGGAAAAAGTCATGTGCCAGAATCACAGAATGGCCAGGGTTGGAAGGGACCTCAAGGATCATGAAGCTCCAACCCTCTGCCACTTGCAAGGCCACCAACCTCCCCATTTAATGCTAGACCAGGCTGCCCAGGGCCCCATCCAACCTGACCTTGAACACCTCTAGGGATGGAGCATCCACAACCTCTTTAGGCAGCCTGTTCCAGCACCTCACCACTCTCTCTGTAAAGAACTTCCCCCTGACATATAATCTAAATCTTTCCTCCCTCAACTTAAAACCATTTCCCCTTGTCCTGCAGTTATCTACCCTTTCAAAGAGTTGATTAATGCTTGATGCTGCTTTTAAAAGCATCTGCAAGGAGCTTTTAAGTCTTACCAACCTTACCTTTGCAAGGTGGTTAGGCTGAAGAAGGCTCAAGTCACTTGGTCAAGATAATGCAGTTGCCATACAAAAGGTAACAAATGCTCAGGATAGACAGGAACTTTGAAAAATTTATCTGCCAAACCCTACCATACTACTAATGAATAGGGCTTAAAACCCAGGCAAATATGGGCAAATGTTTATGTGTCTGGCACCAGGATTCCTCCAGCCTGCCAACCTCCAAGTCAAAGCATGGAGAATCTAGCTTTTCCAAAAAAGAATTCTTACAACCAATTCATTAACATTGGCAAACAATGTCTTTTCCTAACCATTTTTCTGGGAAACAGCATAACTATTTTCCTGAGACTTTCCAAAGAAAATTTAAGCAGTGGCAGACACCCAGCATAAAAACTCACAGTTATAAATAACTAAAATAGGGATTTATAATTAGAAGCATCAGGCAATCTTACAGTATTGGATAGCATAGTATCAATAACAACCATTTTTATTACTGTAGCTCCAAAAATGCTGCTCTGAGACTACAACTCCACTGTGTACAAACATGGAACAAGAGTATCTCTAAAGTATTGTCCCAGAGAGCTTTAAACTCAAATTTCAGACAACAAAAAACAGATGGATCCAGACAAGTGGAGAGTGCAAGGAAACAATAAGAAAGTACTGGACAGTGTTACTGGCAAATCTTCTCAAGGTGTCAATCTGGAATTGACATACCTTTTATAATGGTTTGGAAAAGCAAGATATTTAAGGGAAAAGGGAATTGATTAGAGAATAATAAGGCAGTTTTACAGATGGTCACAGAATTATAAGGTCAGAATAAGAAAAAGTATGGATGAATGTAAATGAAATTTATTAGCCATGTGGTGGACCTCTAGATAGATGAGATTCAGCAGTGCTAATGGGCTAACAGGTAGATGGAGTATAGATTGGAAAGCAAGCTCAAGTCAAGTAGTCTGTTGACACAGACTACCTGGATTTCAGTAAAGCCTTCAACACTGTCTTTTACAGCGTTCTCCTGGAGAAGCTGTCAGCCCATTGCTTGGACAGATACACTCTTTGCTGGGTAGAGAACTGGCTGGGTGGCCAGTGTCAATCAGCCTGGGGGAAGGAAGGCTCTACAGAGGGATCTGGACTTCCTGGATTGCTGGGCTGAGGCCAATAGGATGAAGTTTGGCAAGACCGAGTGCTGGGTCCTGCATTTTGGCCACAACAACCACAAGCAGTGTTACAGGCTTGGGGCAGAGTGGCTGTAAGACTGTAGAGAAAATGAATGTGGGGGTATTGCTTGATGCTTGGCTGAACAGGAGCCACCGGTGTGCTCAGGTGGCCAAGAAGGCCAATGGCATCCTGGCTTGGGTCAGAAATAGCAGGGAAGCAGGAGCAGGGTAGCAGTCATCTCTCTGTACTCAGTTGTGGCAAGACCACATTTTGAGTGCTGTGCTCAGTTTTGGGCCCCTCACTTCATGAAAGACATTGAGGCCATGGAGTGTGTTCAGAGAAAGGCAAAGAAGGTGGTGAGGGATCTGGAACACAAGCCTTTTGAGGAGTGACTGAGGGAGCTGGGATTGTTCAGTCTGGAGAAAAGGAGGCTCAGGGGAGACATTACTACTCTCTATATCTACCTGAAGGGAGGTTGTGGTGAGGTGGGGGTCGGCCTTTTCTCCCATGTAACTAACTAGCAATAGGTCTAGAGGGAATGGCCAGGGAAGATTCAGGTTGGACTTTAAGAAATACTTCTCCAAGAGAGTGGTTAGGCGCTGGAATGAGCTGCCATGGTGGTGGCAGAGACACCGTCCCTGGAGGTGTTCAAGAAATGCTAGGTGTTGTACTGAGAGACATGGCTTAGTGGGAAATATTAGTGATAGGTGCATGGTTGGACTGAATGATCTTGTCGGTCTTTTACAACCTTGGTGATTCCATGACTCTATGATTCTAAGTAGGACACCCAAGAGGTTTTCTTAACTGCTGGGATTGTCATGTGCATCCATCTCTGTGCACAGAGTGTGCCATAAGGACTGCTATTTCCCTTTCCTTTTAGCAGGCAAAAACATGGCCTGCTTCACTGTTATACGCATAGGAATAGTCTTATTTTCTGATGACCCTGTTTTTTACCCAGAGAGAGATTGGTTTGGGGGTAAAAGAAAGCTCATAGCCGGCTGTAATCAAAGTATGGCTTTTTTGTGTGTGTGGGATAGAAGTGACCTTATCGGCTTGCTTTTGATGGTGTTCAGTGTTGCTTTTCAGCATCCTTCTCTGCAGCACAGAAGGTGGCTGCAGCCCCAGGCTGCTCTGTGCAAGTGGGTGGGTGTTTAAGGTTTGTTCCACTTTCCCAGAAAGAGAATTGCGAAACAGCAGAAACTCTCAGTTTCAACCCAGCTGGGGGTCTCCCCTCGAAACAATCAGCCTGGAGCCTGTTCTGCCAGCTTGGCTGTACCTACATGCAGGTGCTGTAGTGGTGAGTGTAGCTCAGGCTGTTCCATGGGACTCTGAGTGTCAAATCAGGCATTTTGGCAGCTGGTGCAAGAGCCAGTAAGTGTGCAGGAAAGTCTGTAATCCAAGTAAAGCTGCAATCAGCCATGTTTGTCAGCACGGGGGAGGGGAGAGAATGACTGGGTAGTAGGCAGGCTCACTCATAAGCCCAGTGAGTGATGGGTGTTTTGCTGGACGGCCAGGCAGGGCAGTGGAGATCTGTGTGGGATTTGTCTGGCGGTGTGGGGCTGCAGGCAGCAGGAGCGTGCGATGTGAGTGCCATCTGCTGGGCCTGGAAACCTTGCACAGCGCTGTGCGCTGCCCAGTGCTCCGGCCATTGCTCCTTGCCCTGCCACCACTTCTCACCTTGCCCAACCATGCCTCTCACCTTGCTCACCATGTAGTTTCATCTACACCGTGGGCATCTCTCACGGTGGCTCCAGACCAAGTGAGGGTAGACAAGGGCCTTCCGAGCTCTCTTCACTGGGTACAGCAGAGTTCTCTGCTGTGAGGCCACCCTAGTACCACTGGCAGTGCCTTTGGGCCGAGCTCATTGCCCAAGGGTGTGCTTGGCAATTATGCTGTTCAGTGCTTTCAGATGGCTTCAAGCTGATTTCACAGCTTCACCTGAAAACCTGCAGCACGTTAAGTACCAGTACTTTAGATTTGAGTGAGATATCCTCAGAGGACACTGCAGTTTGCCTGTCCCCACATAAAGCATCCCTTGCTCTCTCTGTTGAGTTTATCATCGTTGGCAGGAAAGTAAGTTCTTTCAAAAGCCTAAGTCTCCTCTTCAAAAGTAGTGAGGGAGTTTATTACCCCCAAAGCAGTCATTCAGCAACCCTTGATAGCCGTACAGAGATGTTTCTGTGGGTCATAAATATTCCCTCCTAACAGCAATCCACATCTAGGACCCAAGAAGCTGGCCAAGGCAAGGGTAGGTCATTGGAGAGGATGGGACAGTATGAGATAACCTCAGCTCTTTGTTCATAGTGGAAAACTGCTGGAGAAATAATATCGCCTTTCAACTGCCAGTGGCTTGGTGTGACCTACTTTGCTGCAAGTGCTTGTCTCTGGCTGATACTTTCAGCTTCTCTCCATCACACATTCGTGATGTTTCAGCAGGAAAAGATTCAGATTAGATTATTATCCAATGGATTTCGCCATTATACCCATTCTGGGAAAAAGCAGCCCTTCAAGAAAGACTGAGGTCAGTCTTTCTTGAAGGGCTTCTTTTTCAAATTTTTCATTCAAAATTTGTTCCAAAGAATATCACTCTCCCAATTAAAACTTTATTGCTGATTTCTAATTTGCATTTGTCTGGCTTTATGTATAGTTTTGCCTTTTTCTTTCTTTTTGCTAGTTGGTAGAAATTCAATCACGTATTTTCTGTCTTATTAGATAAAATTCCTGAATCTTTTACAGTTGTCAATGTAAGGAGTGGACTTTGGCAATGCTTATTCCTTCCGATGTCTTCTCTAGTTTTTCAACATCTATTCTGCATTATGAAGAGTTGATCTGTACAAGTATTTCAGTCACATCAGAAAGATTATAAGCAGAAGAAAGTCCCAAGACCCATGACTCTCCTGTTGGTATATAGAAACGTATCTATGACCATATCCTTTTCTTGAATTATCACAAGACTGCTTCCCAGCAATCTGGTTGTTCTACTGCAGCCATTTCTTCTTGATGTATTATTTTCACTTGATTTTAATAAAAGCCAATTGATATGAAAAGGTGTGGCTTAAGAAACAAGCCTTTTTTTGATCTATAAACATAATTTATTACCACAAGAAGCACTCAATTTGATGATAATTCCCAGTGACAGCTACTTTATGAGATTTGTGGTGGTAATACATGAAGTCAATATGTGTGCATTTCAGGTAGATGTGAACATATTTTCTATCTTAATTGTCAGAGGCTGAGGGCTGAGATACAGCAGCAGTCTTATAGTTAATGGCTTGATGCATTTTGATGACTAGCTGTGTGAATGTCTCTAGCCCATAACAAAAATATAAGACAAAGCACTTCAACTTTCATGGAGAATGTGAACAACACTTTAAATATGTGCTTTCAAACCACTGAGAATTCATTTAGAGTTTCCTTAATCTATGAAAAGTCGATTATTTGTCTGAGTCCTGATGCAGCCTTAGAAGTTTCTTCCTTAGCACTTCTCCAGGAAACTATTTTCTCTGGAACCACCAAAGCACAATAAAAAATAGAACAAGGGTTATTAAAAATAGAGAAAAAATATATTTGAAAATGGGAAAGAAAAAAGCCAAACACCCAAAACAGAAAAATTTCAATAATATCCACATGTACATTTCAAGGAAAATGAATTACCTCTGTCTCTTTGGCCATTTTTTGGTCAGGTCTGCCAATAATCCCTGCTACCTAGGCAGAGAGGATCTCTGTGTTGTGGCCAGAGATCTTCCTTTCCAAACTCATCTTATCCAGGGAGGCTGCCTGTGTAATTTAAGCCAGATTTCTCTGTTATTTACACACCGATTGAGGTCTGAGCTTTTCTCACATCCTGGATCATATTAAATATTTGTGACAAAGCTTAACTATTTTCAAGAGAGGTACATAAAACTGTCTTAGACCACTTGAGGTGGTTCACTTTATTGGGGTAATGATGCACACTCCTGGGAATCATACTGCTTCAACTAGGTTGACTTCAGATTAAATTAATTAAAGCTCCACAAAAAATACACGTAGATGAGTGCTGAAATATTCCACTGAGATTTTAAAGACTCTTAGCAACGATTAACTGCTACCTTAAGGCCACTTAACCACTTACCTTTGAGACCTTATCCCACAGATCCTTCTCCATATAGAAGACTCAGACTTCCTGTTTCAAACCTCTCTTCTTACTAATAGACCCTTTTGGACAAGGTATCTACGGTGCTTTCAGACCATCCGTAACAACTTCGATCTTCAACAGAGTTTCCACACAAATCTTTCTATCATATTTTGAGATAATAATGTGTTCCAAATTACTTGTAAATAAATGAAGCAGTAGAATTAAAACTAAGAACTTGGTGCAAAGGCCACACTCTGGTGCTCGCCTTGTTAGCCTAGTTACCTCCCAGTAACAGCCATCAAAGCTACCATGTACAAGCTTTCCTTCTTTTTCCTTTTTCATTCTTCCTCTCTTCTTCCTTTTTCTTTTCTTCATTTTGAGAAATAGCTTGATATTAAGCCACCACTGCTACAGCTAAGTCAATAATTAGCTAGGGTTGTCAAGGTGTGAATATGGTTAGTGACTATTTGTTCCCAATTTGCCCCTTTCCAGCTTTAAAAATGACTGTTTCTGGTCTATGCATTGAGTCCAGTCAGTCATTTCCCCGCCTCCTGTGGATCTGCACCACTCAGAATATGAAGGTGGGAAACTTTCAAAATAGATATTAAAAAGATAGAAGCCAAAAAAAGCTATTATTCTTTTCAAAAAGAATCATCTTAAAATCTTAAGCAAAAGGTATTACCAAGTGATAGGTTGGGTGAATTAACCCAGACTTTCTTCTTAGAGAGAACTAGATCAATTATTTCCTGTTATGAAAAGATTTTCAGCTGTTGGCAGTTTTGTCAGCTTTTCTACAGGCGCCCAAGGCCCATGGCTACGGACATAGGTGAGGGTAAAGGAGCAATACACTGCTTTTTTCCATAGTGTACATCTACAGTGAATTTTGAGGAGAAAGCAGCATTCTTCTTAGGAAAATAACAAAACTGCCACTGACATCCAGGAAATTAAGTCCTCTTTCTCAACAAGGATGCCATCAGCTAATTCTAATTTCTTCATTACTGAGGACCTTTTGATGTTGTCCTGTGGGGAAAAACATATTTCTGCTTTATGTACTGGTTAATTTTTTCCTCAAGAAATTACCTTTCTCTTCTCTTTCTTCCTTTATATGTATATGCTGGGAAAGTTTATTGAGAATGGCTGTAAACAGCAACTTCAGTTCTTCGAAATTGCCTTAATCCTGATCCACAGGAGACTCAGTATACATGTAGTGCATACCTTGACCCAGAGATTTTAATCTAAGTTGAACACATTGCAACTTTCAGTACCTTTCAACAAAGCTTTCGTGGATCATGCCTGAAGCTGCCAGAGGTGGGAATTCCTACTAGGATTAGGGAGTGATACTACAGGAAGGAGACATCCTGGTGCTCAGCACTCTGTGTCTTTGACTATTTTGAAAGCATTAGGCATCCATTAGGCCCATAATTCAAAGCCAGGTCTGTTTTTTGATAGAGCAATTGCAATGCTAAGACACAACAGCATTTCCATTTTTTTGCTTCTATCATCCATGTGAACTCCCAGAGGAAAATCAGTTGCACTAATTAGGACTTGAGAGTCCAAATGTCAATATGTAACTATGGAATACAAAGAAAAAGCTCTTCAAGAATAATGTCTTCATTGTACAGAAGAAACCACAGCAAAATACTTATGTAAAAGGTCATTCTGAAGTCAGTGGAAGGGCAGGAAATTACCATTTTAGAAATACTTTTGCTAACATTGCCTGCTGCAGAGTGAATTTTGGATATTTTCATCTCTTCAACAAAAGCTCATTATTTATTCCTAATTTCAAAATATCCTGCAGTAAATCTGAGTCTGTTTTCTTCATATCAACAGAGGAGAGAAAGAGAGAGGTTCTAAAGTAGATTTCTTATTTAATTCATCACATAAAGATTAGACATTCAAGAAAACAGATTTACCTTTTCTTTCCCTTAACTTTTCACCTTTCCATGCAATTGAGTTATAAAATAAATTACTGAAGAATAGTAAGATAGAAATAACTTCTGATAAACTGCATTTTCATGAAGTGGATGGTTAGAAAGATATTGATGTTTAAACAACTGTAGAAAGAAAATCAATACTGAGTGCAGCAGTATGGAGGAAATTCTTTAAAAATAGAATTTCTTTTAATGTCCTAGTGAAGCAAAAAAAAATCAGTGACATTATTACCTATCCAAAAAAGCCAATCTATTTCTAATCTTTTCTGTTTGATTAAATATGATCCTGAAGAAATTATTAGTCCTTTATTTGCTATGACATAGATTGAAATTAGTTACATGTAGAGTGCAATGCATCAGCCAAGCAAGGGGCACACTGATTAAATCCAACAGTAACTAAGGCTCAGGAAAGACTGCGAACTTGCAACATTCACAGATCTCCCTGAAGCTGTGCAGTTTTGCATTCACTTACATTGCTGAAAAATAGCCAAAACATGCAGATTATATGAAAGAGTTTACTGGGAAGACTTATGAAAGTATGAGAAAAAATTATTCTGTATGAAATTTGGGATTTGGATTTCCTGAAATGTGCCTTGTTGCCATAGTAGCAAATTCATGCACACCCTTTACTACTCACTGAATCTTGGCTTTCACCTGTGTTGGCCTGTGTAAAAATTTCCTATTGTCAAGCATGTAAAACTGCTTTCTCCAGTTCAGATATGCTTACACTCAAGGTCAGTTTACCATACCAATAAACTTTTTCAGCTAACTGGGGAAATCCTAGGTTGTCTCAACAGATAGCACACCTAGTTATCCAAGGAGCATTGTCCATCCTTACCTACGTTAACCTAGATATTCAAACCTAAGTACCTGTCACAGAAACTAAAGCTGAGCTCTGTTTGCTCTTATTTTCCACCTGAAAACTATATGCATTGTCAAATATTGTAGGAAAGATCTTCATTAAAGGTTTGATTCTCAAGAAAGATACTGGATTGAAATCTGTACTCACTTCCAGCTGTCACCAAACAAATCTGTAACACGGAAGACTGAAGTTTGCTAAGTTCTACTCAGCAGAGTGGGAAGTTCCAGTTGGAATGGTTTAATAGTAAATATTTTCTTGGCAAAATAAAAGCACTTTGTGGTGAAAATAACAGCTTTCCTAAAAAATATAATTGTTTTTCTTCTGAAAAGAAGAAGGAAAAACAAAACAAAGAAGGATAAAGAAAATGAAATATGGAGTTTCAGGTTGGCCTGGACAAATTTGGTTTTGTAACCAGGAGAGTGTTCCAACATCCATGCCCAGGACCCACAGCTGCTGACATGCAGGCAGCAGTTCTGGCTAAGGATGTCAGCAATCTGTCCTGTGGCAGAAGGGAAATGTTTACTTCTACAAAGAAAGCACAGTGTCGGACATAGCATTCTCTTTGTTGTTCCTGTTGGCTAGTTTGTGGTCTCTCCACCTCCTTCCTCCTCAGTTCAATGCTTTCAGTCCTATTCTGGGTTGCTGGGCTCTTCCCAGCCATGTGTTCAGTACCCAAGTAACTCCCAGGGGTTTCTGAAATCCACCCTCTGAAATGGGCTTTCCTTGCCAACCTACACTGAAATCTCCAGATCTTTCCACTATGTTTACTTACCCCAAGTTTTAACCTGTCATTTTTGCTCTTGCTCAATTTCCTGCTCGTACTGCTACTCTTCCCTCAGTTTGCAGTCTATTTGGTGACTTCCGGGCATGGTTATTTCCTCATTTGTATTGACAGTCCTGCAGCATGCTTTGTACAATCAGAAAACTTTACCTCCTGTGTGCACATGCCTTCTCCCCGGACATTAGTAAGCACTGGAGGCAGTTCACCCATAAATACTAATTCCCAGGTAGCTGAAACTTGGATTCAGTTTGTTGGAACTTGAAGGACAGAAGTCTCTTGAGGAGAGATCTGACAATAGCAGGAAGACTGGAGAAGTGGAACACCTCTTGAAAACGTGGAGGAGAGAAAAAAGGAAAAACAAGAGTAAAAGAATCAGCAGTTCCAGAGAGATTTTGATACTGTGAATTGAAAATCAAAAATAACAAATTAACAGAGACTTAACCTGCCTAATTTCCTGACAAAGAGGATCAAAATGGTGAGACATTTCCTGCTGTGGTGGCAGTCAGTCTTTTGGATATATGACTCTTCGATCAGCCTAGGACTCTCCAGCTTGGGAAAGCATTAGAGGTTTCTGATGATCTTTCTAGGCTCAGGCAAAGTAGGCGTTTCCAAAATGGTATCTCTTATCTGCACATTCTGCCAGCACCTGGTCTTTCAGACTGGAGCAACCATGTAAAAAGTCAGCCGGTTTAACCTTCTACATTAAGCGTATTCTGTTGTTTCTAATTTGCACAGGCTTAAAATGCACATACAGTTTGTGTGGTGAGGGTGACATGGATTGCATTACCCAGTGATATACCATTTCCATGTGTACCTGCTGTCCTTCAAAGGACCTACAGGCACCTAATCCTGGCCTCCAGACTCAATGGGAAGCTTTTACTTGATGTGAATGGTCCTCGGGATCAGTTTTGGAATGACAAAAGAGGCTGCCTTCTGGCTAATGCTCCTCTTGCCAAAATACTTATTATCTTCCTATTCCAAATATGAAATCACTGGGATGGTAGGCTGGTTCAGATGCTAACATGATTGATTTTACGAAATGATTTCTGCACTCTTGTGCTACGCAAGAATTGCGCTGCCAATATTGGTCAATAATCACAAAATAAATAGATGGTATTTGCACATGTTAAGCTCCAGGTCCAGTCTAATGAGTGCAAATAATTACAGAGGAAAACAGTTTCTCCTTCAGATGATTTTTAGGTGCTTGAGGGATAACAGCTCTGGCTGCCCTGAACCAGGAGAAATCTGGTGGACCTCAGGAGAGGCAGCTTTGTCATCCCTTGTGGCTCTGGTCTGGTAGCAGAATTTTAACAAGGGGTTCCTAAGAGACCCCTCAAAGCACATCCCTGCATGCAGTTCATTAGCTCAGCTGCACCTGAGGTCTTGGTTTTTCCGGATGGGGTGTGCTTCTGCAGACAGGCTATAAAAGCCAGAGGCGACACTCAAGCTCGAATCTCCAGAGGAAGTCCAGATGGCTATTATAAAAATGCAATCGAAAAAGGCCTCTGGCCTAGATGGTATGATTTTAATAAGAATTACTAGAGCATTTACTCTCCCAAACTGGGAAAGGACTTTTCAGTTCTGAAATAACAATCTGTCACTCAATTTAAATTTGCTTATGCCACAATCCACATGGAACTTGGATGGTAAAAATAGAAATAATGGAAAGTGTCACTGACATTCAATTCAGTAATTTTCTGATTTGGTTTGGTTTTAACCTCATACCTTTGCTCTAACTCGCTTTTAAAAATCTGAACAAACATTACAATTGTTGTAGGAAGATTGGAGGGAGAATAATTTTAACTAGATTTGAGAAAGTGAAGGTCTGAGCAGTTAGTGCTTCAGTCAAGGCTGCCTGAGGACATAACTTCAAAAATCTTAGCAGGTGCAAAAGATGCTGCTGGACGTGTGCTGTCTCTGTTTTGATGCTACAATATCTAAACTCTTTTTAATGAACTCGAAGGTGAAGTTTGAAGGAAGGCAGGTAAACTGTTGGTATAAGCTTTGAGAAATGATTGCACAAGAGACTGTTTTCTAATATTCATGCACACTCAGGCCAGCAAGGAATATTCTCAACCAAAATAAAAAGAGTAAAAACGAATGTCTTGTCTTTAATAATGTATAATTAGCTGTGAAACTCATTTTTACAAAACACTGAGGTCAAGAGTTTAGTGGCTTTCAAAGAAAAATTACATACCGTAAGGATAACACTGAATCAAATGGGGAAGAAAAGAATTGCAGGTTATACACAGTATCTCTAATGTAGTCACAGACAATTCCTAATTAATAATAAGAATTACTTTCCCCTTGGGTTGGTTATGGTTCACTAATGGGTTCCCTGATGCTCCCACTCTTTGCCAAGAGTGATGTCCTTGCATCAGTGAACCACCCCAGCAATCTGCCTGTGTGCTCATTGATCCAGCATTCTTCCTGAAAGGATGTCACCTGAAGTATGGCCCTTCAAAGTTATGGTGACTATAAGTGAAAAAGCATCACCTCCCATGCTCATTCCACCCATTTGTCTCGAAGATTTGCCTTTTTATTTTTATTTTTAAAGGGCCAAACTAAGCAGGTAACTACTGATAGGCAATAGAACAAACAGTGGAGATGGATACTGTCTGTATAAGGTGGCTTTGGAACAGTGAGAAAGCCAGAATGCTCAGGGCTCTGAAGTTTTTACTGGCACATATGAAGAGAAAAATTGCTGTTTAGCTCCTTCCGCTGCCTTCCATAAGTAATTCAAAGTCATCATAAAGAAAATGTTATGCTTCCAGGTTGTCAGAAAATATAATTTCTTTCTATGAGTATGAAAAACTGTTGAATTTTACATTTGGAAAGAATAGTGAGGAGGTGGATTTCAGAAACAAGTGGCATGGAAGTGACAAAAGTGGTCTAAATAAATAAAATCACATCTTTTGCTAAAAGTCTCTTCTTTTGATAGAAAAAAATCCAAAGCAAAACAAAACAAAACAAAAACTTTATATCAACAGACATGAAAAAAGAAAACAATATTTCAATGGAAAATTCCAGTGAAATCTTTCATTGGCTCTGTGTACAATCATCCTTCCAGAGAGGAAGGGTAGCAATGAAGATTACAAACAGATGAAACTGCCGAACAGGAGGCACTGAGTGGCTGTGAGTTCTGGTCTCTTTTGCACGTGTTGGTCCATTGACTTCACGCAAGGATACAAACCCTTCCAATGCCTAGGATCCTCACAGTCACGCTTCTAATTAACTTGGGTTCTAGTTTCACATTTCTCCTACGATAACAGCATTAACATAAATCCAGGAGATTACTTCTTTAGCACAGAGCTCACTGTAGAGCTGTCTGGGAGATGAAATTGCGATGAGCTCCAGGAAGTTTCAGTGAAAGATGAGACACTCTACACGGGAATAAAAGCAAGGCCAACAGTTACAGCTCCAAGGAGAAAATTCAGTGGGTCACAAAACATTATATTTGAGGGTGTTAAATTGAATGTGTAGTGGGCATTCAGCACTGCAGAGGTGGAAGACCAAAGCAGCTGCCTGACAGAGATGGTACTTTTCTCTGAAGCCTCCATACCTGCAAGAAAGTTGAGAGATTTACAGTTGGACACATGTGGGGTCTGGTACTACGTCAGAGGCTCAGAGAAAACCCAGCTGCCTCTGCAGTGTGCATGTTAGGGGTCATATCCACCAGCCCCATTCAGGTGCCTCACAGTGCCCCTGCACCCTGGTGTTCAGGTACCTGAACTGAACTCCAGGGCTCCATTGACAAAAATTGAAGTTTGCCCTTTAATTCAGACATAGATGGCATTGTTTGTGGCTGAACTTGGCCCTTTTAATGTGTTATCAATGGACAAATATTAACTGCTCCATAACTAAAAGACATATCCTAGTAACAGAGTAAGTCCTTGCAAACCAGATCGCAAGATCTCAAATGCCCTCAAACTTTTATGAAGAGCAGTGATAAACATTTGGTCTGTAGATGCAGCCGTGGAGAAAGAAATAACAATGAATCTAAATATAGCTTTTGAAT
Organism: Centrocercus urophasianus; assembly: GCF_019232065.1. Taxonomy (NCBI): domain Eukaryota; kingdom Metazoa; phylum Chordata; class Aves; order Galliformes; family Phasianidae; genus Centrocercus; species Centrocercus urophasianus. The sequence goes on from NW_024884253.1 coordinate 12,584,011, forward strand.
CTCATCTTTCGAATCTCAAAAGACCTGAACATGAAAACTTTCCCCCATTAAAGTTCCTACTGCTGTGCACAGGATGGGCCCTGACCATAAGCAGCACTGCGAGCAGGGCGGCGAGGAGCAGAGCACAGCTCCTACTGCAGGCACTGAGCTGGGCCGTCATGCTCCCCTTAGTCATGCAGAATCTGCTCTTGCCTCCCCCGCCCTGCGGAGCCATCTCCTTTCAGTCTCCTCTTCGCCATTTACTGGAGCACAAGGAATTGCATTACTTAACCTCTGTGCTCATGCAAGAAGGAGGAAAGGCTTCTCATTTCTCTCCTTCCCTTACTGCACCGGTCCAACGATGGCCTCGCCCCAGGGTGCCAGCCTAGCTTCATTAAATCCTCAATAAGCACAGCCAGATTTGACTCACAGCCCTCACTACTAGAAGACATTTTCTGGAAAGGGTTAACAAACAGTTTGAAAATATGACCGTATGCCTGGAATTGTGCAGAATGTTTTATTTTCAGATGGGTTTGCTCCCCTTTGTTTCAATTCTGTTGACCTTCAGGAAATAAAATTTGCTTTTTCATTTATGGATTTTGCATTTGGTATTCAGGGTTAACTTCTTGCTTGATTAGGCACAAGCTAATGCTAGCAGCTGTAGTAGCACTGCTGAAATTAAATCCTATACTATGTTTGGTCAGAAATACAAGGAACCTGGTAGTTACCTGCAAAGAACTCACTGTGTCTTCCATTAGCAGCATTAAGGCAAGTTAGGTACTCTTCTGTTTACATATTGCAAAATACAGAATGCCATAATGTCAGATGTGTGGGATGATTTGAATATGACTGTTCTTATTTGACACAAGGTGTGTTACTCTGTTTTCAGTTCTTTATCAGTATCACCATAGAACCAGCACGTGAACCTCCAGGCACTTAAGAAAATATTTGCATGTACATTGTCCTGGTAACACTGTCAATGCATGCTAAAGGCAGGAGGATTGGACAGGGTAAAAGTTATAATTGGGGCCTGGGGAAGACACCATTCATGAATGGTGGCACTGGCTTGCCCCAGAGACACTTCCCAAGGGACTGCCTAAGAGCCTTTGTCACATCGCTGTAGCCAGCACCTCCAGGGAAACACTGCTGTTATGCAGCTGTTTCGTGCTGCCGGCACGAGCATCAGCCTCAAGTCTGACCTTTGCCTTACAATGTTTAATTTACAAATATTATAGATTTCATCTCTGATTGAAGAGGGACAAAGTTAGTTTGCAGTCAAAGTAAACATCATTGAAATGACCTTGGCTAGTAAACAGCTGTTATGCATCACTTTGGAATGAGCTTGACAAGAGGATATATATTGGCCACATCTTTTGAAGCACAGTTCAAGTGCAGACTTGAGAGCCTGTTGACTGGGAACATTCAGATATGGATCAGATAAAGAATGTTTTCACATACAGCTTCCTCCTCCACCTTTTCTTTTTTTCCTTTAATATCATTTCCAGATATTTCCGCAAGGCATCAGCAATAGTGGTTGCTATGTGGCAAGAAACTGTTTAGAGTCTTTACAAGTCATTCTAGACAAGCAGTCAAAAGATTTTTTTGACGCAGAAGGAATACATGACAATTTTTTCACTTAGTAAGTCAGAGTTCAGCTGAACATTTCTTTTTAGCATTTGCCAGTGCAAACTGAAATGAAGAAATATGAATTAATGTTCTAAATATTTGCTATGTGTTTGAAGACATCTGGTCTTTACAGTAACAGTGCCCTGAACATTTAACAAGACACAGCTATTCACCTCTTCACCTACTTGTTCAGTAAGGTCCTGGAAGCTGTCAGCAGAATTACAGCTGCTCTCAGAGGTTTCTCCAGCATGGGAATGCCACAGAATCACAGAATAACAGAATGGCCAGGGTTGGAAAGGATCTCAAGGATCATGAATCTCCAACTCTCCTGCCACATGCTAGGCCACATCAGGAGCACAAAGGACAAGTGGGCTTTTGGTAGCACAGCTGAGGCTGTCCCATGCCCTTTCGGAGGTCATCAGCAGGACTGTGAGGCTGCAGGTTCTGCCATGTGAAGTATATGGTTTTCCTTGTGTCATCCAAAATCCAGGAAAAAAACTCTCACTCCAATGGGGTGTCAGAAAGCAGCACTCCTTATTCCTTATGCTACGTACCAGGCAACTTGACAAATCAAGTGCACGCTCTTAGAGGTCAAGTTCTACGTTCAAACTGTTAAGACATACATACGCAGTACGTTGGGATACACATTCATTCCTTTCCAAGAGCTCAATATATGCTGTCCCTCTGTGCGTGCACAGTAGCGACCTCTGGTGGTCTTCAACCACTTACTTTATCCCTATTTTTCCATCATCAGATTCACGACAATGACTTTCGGCTGACCTCTAGCTATTTTTCCCCAGTTTTGCAGATTTCCATTGCTTGTTAGGCCATGATGAGAAACTTTCCATCTTAGAGCACTCTGATCCAAAATAAAATATGTGAAATCTGAGGAAAAAGTCTTTGCACCTGGTAGATGCAAAGGAGAAAATAGTCTATTGTGACTCCAGGGCTCCTGTGAAGCAGAATTGGTGAGATAAACAAGGCTGTTCACACACCAAGTTACAACAGAAAGTTTAAGAACTGGTCATTAATTTCTTTCTCTAAACTACTATATTAGTCCTTAAATTAATATACTGATCCCTCATGCTAAACCAGGCTATATCGTCTCAGGTTTACTTTGCCGCTGTATGTGGAAACAGCCTGGTGATGCTGCTTACTTCTCTTCATATCTTCGTATCTCTTTGCACACCAATGCTCTTCCCATCTCTAAAGATCAGAATATCTCTTCCCTGTTGTGACCCTTTGGTCTTCCCCATTCTGGGGACCAAAGGTCTGCCAGCTCAGAGGTATCCCTGCAGGAGCTTCAGGAGCAGAGAAAGATCCAGAGCAGGAGAGCAGGCTGTTTTGCAACCATTCTAATAGAGCTGTAGCACTGAAAGGCTTTACAATAGGCAACAGGTGACAGATGTAACTTTGTTATTTCTGGTCGATTCTAAACAGCACTGGCCTTTTCACAACCCTCAGGAAAGATGCAACTTGCCTGTACCTTTATGCTGTTATTGGTGGGGGATTCAGTGGTTTTTGCTCTGTCAAAAGCAACGTTGTCATTCTAAGAGTAAGCTCACCCAGAATTGTTACACAAACCTCTACTTCCCACTGAAAATAAGTTGAAGCATTCTTATACCCCAGCAGTACAAGAACAGTGCTACAGGCAATGTGGGCACCCCAGCTTAATATGAATGGTGTCCCAAAAGGAAGAAATTGGCCAAAATTCTGTGGAGCTGGCTGGAATCCATGACCCAAGTTTGCCTTGCAAAATATACAGTCCTGTGGCAAGTCTATGCAGGGACTAATTATCTAGAGCACCATTAATGTCCAGGGGAGGAAATACACTAAAACACCCTCTGGTCTCAAATGACCAACATGTTTTTTTATTAGCATTGTCAGAATCCCCAGCACAGGAGCAGAAGCCCATGCACAGATCACAGCTAAATGTTTGGTTTTGTGAAAGTCTGAAAAAAGAGTAAAGTTCTGGGGCTAAAGACTGGCAAAACTGATGAAGAGAAAAGAAGTTATGGCATGTCATTTAATCTTTTCTTTGCAAAGAAGCTGGGATCCAACATAAACAGATGAAACTTCATAATTAAAATATTTTATGGGACAGAGTGTTGCCTAACTCATTGACCAAAACTTTTTGTTATATTGGTTTGTGGTTGGTGGTCTGTCGTGTGCGCTTCCTGGATGGCCTAATCTGTCTCTGGGCCCTGGGGTTCAGCAGCATCTTGTTTAAAACATGATGAGCTCTCTTAGATCCAAGTGATTACTGGCTGATTTATATAAATGTTAATATGAATACAGAAGTAAGGACTTCCCTTTTACTCACAGAAGACTGCAGTATAAATCACGGATGCAAATGTTGATGTCTTGGAAATTGAAGCTAAAGTAAACTGCCAATGAGACTTACGTAAATGACTCTAATAATTCTGTATTGAAGAGAACTCAAACTCTTAGCATCAGCCAGCTGGCATGTTCAAATTCTGTCTGTAAACATTAAAAGCTTTTCCTTGGCTAGAATACCAAAATAGTACTGGTATCTCTGGCATGTAATTCAAATAAAGATGAAGTCAACTGTAAATGTTATCACAAATCTTAAATACTCCTAATATCTACTAGATGAAGAGGCTAATCATGCCAAGCTGACATAATCTCAAGTAGTGCTTGAACTACAAGGACTGTATTTGGTGATTCCTTGTAATGTACATCAACTGTTTTATTAGGAGTCATGTTTTCTTACATAACTTGGCACTTTCTCTATGCTGTTGCTGATAACCCACTCCCCTCTTCATCTTTCTGCGGCAAGCCATAGTCTGGATTTATGTATTTCTTATTTAGGTTTTCCTCAGTCTCATCTCTGATGTTTGATACTTCCTGGACCTTTTGCATTTGACCAAGCTGGACACACGCCAAATGTTCTCAGCCTTTTGGAGAAGGTTGACCTGGCAGAATATATGTGCTGAAGGCTAATGTTGAGGACTGATGCGGTTGTCCTCAAAAGCCACATCCAGCCCATTGGGTGAGTGTTTTCTGTGAACACCCGAAGCTCAAACTAACAAGAGATGTGTAAAGTCATGTAGAAAATCTCCAAAACTCTCTCAGTGTCTCACCACTGAGGCATTGCTTAACGGTGTAAAAAAAAAGTGGAAGGAGGTTGCTTAGTTTGTTGCTGAAATTAGGGAACCAAAAGTGCTTGCCAAAGAGGGTGAAGAATTCATTGGAGGATGGATGGCCCTAACACCCATGTGCAAATCTAGGCCAGTTTCCTTTGTAAGAGACACTTACGTGACTAACGGAACAAGGGACAGGGCCTCTACGACTCCTGATTCAAATAGTTGAATGAGTCTCCTCCCCGTTAAACACATGTGCAAATGCTGAATCCCCATTACTCCCATCTTGTGTGAAAACTACACTTACATATGTGAAACACTCCCTTTTCAAAATAAATAAGAAGTAGTACGACTCAGTCATCAAGTGTGCACCCGCCACTCCAATTTGACCGAATCAGAGACTATGCTGGAACCAAGAGCAGTGACCTGGATTTTCCCTGCCTGCCCAATCTCTCTTTTCCTTTTCCCCTATGTCTTTCTCTCTCTTTTTCTCTATCTCTTTGTTAAGTTATATTAGACAGTAATGCAGGGCATATCATCATAGCTTATCACCAGTAAGATAGAGATATATAAACATATAAATATTTCTTGTGCTAAGTATGGGAGTGGGATACAAATAAGCATTTAATTGCATGTTTGGTGTTGTTTCACCTCAATTTAGCCCGAGGGAATTTCAAAATCTCAACACCCTGATTCAATCAACTTGTGGCAAGAGAACTACCATGTATTTGGAAATCCTGGAGAAATAAAGCAGTTGCCCAAAGTGCATTCAGAGATGTGAAGACAGCCTGATCTAGTGAGTCACAACCCTGTCCAGGGCAGGGAGTTGGAACTAGATGATCTTTAAGTTCCCTTCCAGCCCAACTCATTCTATGATTCTAAGATGATCCTGGGATAAGCTGGCTGAACAGTAGTTTTATGTCATCCTGGTTCTTGGGAAATAATAGAATTGTAGAATCACCAAGGTTGGAAAAGACCCTTAAGATCCCCAATCCAACCATCCACCTACCCCTAATATTTCCCACTAAACCACGGCCTTCAGTACAACATCTAAACATTTACTGAGCATCTCCAGGGACAGTGACTCCACCACCTCCCTGGGCAGCCCATTCCAGTGCCTGACCACTCTCTCAGAGAAGAAGCATTTTCTGAACCTCCCCTGGTGCAACCTGAGGCCTTTTCCTTTAAACCTCTCGCTAGTTGCATGAGAGAAGTGAGATATGAGTCTCTTACAATAGGAGGCAAGGGTGCCCTGCTCCTTACCCTTATTTGTTGTGTTCGTAGAGATGGCATTTTTCTCACTAATGACTGATGATTTCTAGTCTGAGGTTCAGAATAAGCCGTGAAACACTCTTTGATGTCTGCTTCCCAGCACTTCCACACAGAGGTAGGCTGCCAGCTGCAGCATGCATGCTGCCCATCAGCACCAAACTTTCTGAACTGTGACTCTGTGTGTGCCTGAACTCTTCTGCTGCCACTCCTCACCCCTCCCAGATAACCCTATGTCCATGTCTTCAGTGTAAGTGTGCCTATATACAAATTATATGGCTAGTCTGGAACTGAGAATCAATCATCAAATTCATCAAAGTGCGTAGGCACCCTCCCTGTTAGCCCAGTGACTGTGGCAATGCAGCTAATTGCAAACGCTCAAGTGCTGGGAGCCCCACTTGAGCAACTGCATCTGTGCAGAAACCTGGCAGATTCCCGCGGAGCTCTCACAGCACAGCACTCAGCCTGGGCAAACTGAGACCTGCAGGATTTGTAATTAAAATTTTACAGCTCTGTGATATGGCATAATTAACCTAGCAAAAATTACAATTTTTTTTTTGTTGAAATATCAAAAAATAGTGCCTGTAATGCAGGAAGAATGCATTGCCAGGCACAAATATTATTAGGTAAAAAGCAACAACTGTTGTTGATTCAGACTTGGTTTTCCTGCTTTTTCAAGTGTTGGCTTGACAAAGTGTTGGGTATCCCTAATACAATATTCCATGGAGAACTTACTTAAGAAATATGGCATCTCATTTTTCAAGGCTACCCAACAGAAAAGCCTGAAGTATATCTAGCTTTTTTTTTTTCTGGTCATCAGTAATGTGGAATATAATAAAATATTTATGTTATGTAACAGGAACCCTCTGGTTATGCTTTATTTTTGGAAATGTTAAAAAAAAAGTACAAGGGCTTCTCTGAAATGAGCACTTACAGCTTAATGGGAAGCGTGACGTGGATTTAGCAGCAGCAGTGAACAAAAGCAGCAGGCTGAGGTAGCAATGGAGTGCTCCAGAGTTTGATGCATCCTGCTTTCTTCAAGCCACATCACGTGGACAATTATGTGCTCACTGCATTTGCCAGGAGGGCAGTTTTTCTTGTTCCCCACACAAATACGTGTCTTGTGTATAATTCCAGAGCTGTAACTGAGATGGAGTGCGTTTCTGCATAGAATTACCCATGAGAAGTTAATGCTCTGCCAGGGAGTGATACTGAGGGAAACAGCACTCAGCCTGAGCATGGAGGTGATGCTCATGCTTTCCAAACCAGGCTGGAGGCTGCTTTTGTTGAACTATGGCAAATAAGTGGGTGCAGGATCATGATGTTGGAGTTAATGTGGAATTTTCTCTCCCCATATTAACTCTGCAAGAGCAAAAGAGGTGTTGAAATTCGTCTCTGATAATATCACATTATCACAGGCATACTTGGCCTTTCTCAGAATGATACAAAAATTCCACAGAAAGATAAATACAATGTCCCTGGCATTCTGCCTAGATATTTCATCACAGCATTACTACAAATCAGCATTACACTGCACCATAGCATACCAAGCTTCTGACAGAGTATTATCTTAGGTAAGGTTTTGACTGTCCTGCAGATAGGTTTGGTAAATGAGCAGATGAAAGGAAAAAAAAAAAGCAGAAAATCTTAGTGGACAAAAGGTTGGCTAAGAGCCTGAACGTCAAAATTGAAGCTGTTGGTCTCAGGTCAGGGAAACTGGAATCACACACACAGTTATGTATGTGGTTACTGACCTTATTTATCCAATTAACAGTACTGAAATCAAAACAGCTGCAATATTTGTTATAGTTGTGCTTGCACAAAAAGACCTGTACCATGTAAGACAAAGTGTCTGGGATTTTTAACACCGGCAGATGTTGGGTTTTTTTCTTCTTTTCTCACATGTTTACACTAGAGCTGCTCACACCAGATGGACGCTGTCCAGATTGGCAGTGGTCAATGGGAAACCCAAATTTTGCATCTTCTCTGGGCAGGGATCATGCCGGTACTGATAGTCAGGCTGCGCAGAGTTGCTCTAAAGGTAGTGGTGAAAAGATTGAGGCTGTTAGCAACTGTTCAAGGTTTTATATGACTTTTTGCCTCCGTCACCTGTGGAAGCATATTCCCTGAAGCTGCTGAGGCCAGTGTGGTTCCTTGGTTCTTTCTATGTTTCCTGTGTTGGGACTCTGCAAAGTATGAGGAAAGCAAGTGGCTGGGGATGGGAGGTTTTTGCTGGGTCTGATGAAGTACAGAATCATAGATTCATTAAGGTGAGAAAAGACCTCTAAGATCATCTAGTGCAACTGTCACCCCATCACCATCACCATGCCAACAAACCATCTCCCCCAGTGCCGCATCTACCCTTTGCTTGAATACCTCCATGGACACTGATTCTACCACCTCCCTGGGCAGCCTGTTCTGATGTCTCACCACTCTGTCAGAGAAGAAACTTTTCCTAATATCGAACCTGATACACTGGATATATTCAGCACCTGAATAAGGTGCTTCCGAATTTCTGCTTTTTCTCTGGAATATGAAAAATACCTGCTGTGTCCCAGTGCCACATAAGGCACACTAAACAAAGCACAAAGCACTGATCAAACACCGTTAGATTTCCTGTACCCACGAGGAGCAGTTAGCTCCTAGTTATTAATATATGCCAAATATGATAATAACTCAGAAAAATGGCCAAGAGCAGTGCTGTCAATTGCTGCTGCTGGATGTTGGCAGATGGAGGTTTTGTGGAGGCACAGGACAAGGACAGGCCATAATGTTCTGCTGCTAGAAGCCATCACTCTATGTGTCTCCACTTCCAGTTCGTATCTTCTGCAGCAGTGGTGCTTGCAGGTGTGTTACAGCTGGTGAGATGTAACAAAACACTTCACTGTGTCTGCCTAGCATGGGGTACAGTGACATAGGTGGAATTCTTATTAACACACATAAATGCCACGAATCGTGCAACTATTGAAAAGGAGACTGAGGGGAGGCCTCCTACTGCTCCTCACAGGGAGATGAACTCTGTTCTGTGTGACAGGGCCTGAGGGAACGACATGGAGCTGTGCCAGGGGAAGGGTGGGTGGGAGTTAGGGACAGGGTGTGCACCAGGGGGCGGTGGGCATGGCCCCGAGCTGTTGGCGTTCAAGGGACATCTAGACAATGCTCAGACACATGGTCTGATTTTTGGGTGGTCCTTTGGGGAGCCAGGAGTTGAACTTGATGATCCTCATCGGTCCATTCCAACTCAGGATATTCTGTGATTCTACAGTTCCATTGAAAAACTGGGAAATGCTGGATGAAGTTCATAGAATTCAAAGCAGGAAGATGTTCAGGTGTATGTTCAGCTTTTCATCCAAAATGAAGGACACCAGACATACACATGGCTATGGATATGTGGTTTTCTGAAGGGAGGAGCAGTATTTGAAAAAATATTAAAGAAATGAGTGACTGCAACCTCCTACTTTGCATCTGCTTCAGCATCTCTGGGCAGTAAAGGGCAGCAGAGAGCCCCATTCCCCGCATACAGAATGTACCATGTGCAGGAAATATACACGTAATTGGTACACATGAGACAGCTTGAAAAATTCCCAGGCAGCTGATTTTGCTTCTAAAATGATGCAAAACTAAAACAGCACAGACATGCTATGCCCTCTCCCAGCTTTCTGCCAGTCCCCAGCATTTCCCATTTAAAAATGCGCACCTCCCTTCCCAGCAAATGCTGCCTGCATCCCTGCTACCAGCAGTACGCCGATGTGTGACTTCAGCTTCGCACAATTAAAACTTTAAGAGGCTTGTGATACAGAAGGCAAGTTCCTAAATCAAATAAAAATGTTCTCCGTTTGCTTCAGACTCCACAATAATTTGCTCCAAATTTCATGCTCTCCGTTGGTTCAATTTACACAAACTCACACTAATTAGCTGCAGAGCTTCTTTTAAATTTACAAAAGCAATCATTCTCTGTGATAGCTCAACGCAATGCCCAACTCCCTCTGAATAGACTTTAATGACACGGTAACCATGGTTACAGTATATAAAATAGGCTGCCACGAGATGTAGAAAAGTAACAGTGTAATACAATTTTCTCTGGAAAATAAAGGTTTTGGGCATATTTGCATTAATTAGGACATCACATCAAGTGTTTCACATCTGCATTCTTTATGAAAATAAAAGTCAAAATGGTTTTTAAATTCTATTCAGCAGCAAACGGCACCATTGGAAAAGCATTTTCCCTGATAAAACATTTTAACTGGACATCTATAAGTGCCATTCTGGTAATCCAGAGTTATAGCGTGTTGGAATCAAGCCCAGAGATCCTCTGTGAGTGGAGCAGCCATATGTCACCGAGCTGAGGCTTTTTGTCTGAGCAGTGATGACTGGGAGGAAGCAGCAGAACCTCTGTCTGCAGGACTGAGCAGATAATGGGGGAAATCTGCAATCCAACGCAGCAAACCAAGGCTCCCTACTTCAGGTTTTCAGGCCTTTTCTGTTGCTGTTTGTGATAAGAACTGTTTAAGTGGTATCAAACCACCCCTTGATAAGTGAGACTGAATCTTTCATGAATGCTGCAGCTCCTTCCAACAAAGTTCCGTATATCACAAAACTGTTTTGTGTGAGGGCTGAGGATGCTCGGATCTCTCTTGATCTGCCTCCTCACAGCACATCTGCTCATACTGGTGGGCCAGGATAAAACGCTTTTTTTCCCTCCAACTTACACGTTAGAGGGCTGACATATGAAGCGTGGCTGAGGTCCCTGGGTGTGCTCAGTGCAGAGCAGAGGAGCTGAGCGGAGGCCTGATGGCGGCTGCAGCTCCTCACAGGGAGCGGAGGGCAGCACTGAGCTCTGCTGTGTGTGACAGCGACAGGGCTGAGGGAACGGCATGGAGCTGTGCAGGGGAGGGAGGGTGGGGATCAGGGACAGGGTCTGCACCAGGGGGCGGTGGGCATGGAACGGGCTGCCCGGGGCTGTGGGCACGGCCCTGAGCTGCTGGAGTTGAAAGAGCACCTGGACGTGGCTCTCAGATGTGTGGTCTGAGTTTTGGATGGTCTTATGCAGAGCCAGGAGTTGAACTCAATGATCCTTATGGGTCCCTTCCAACTTGGAATATTCTATGATTCTGTGGTTCTTTAGCATCTTCATTTTGGCAGTTTGTTGGGAAAAGGGGGGAGGGTGATCAACCGAGGCAAATGGAGAAGCAAAAAAAAACCTTGCTTCATCTTTTGCCCTAATCCTATCACGTGCCAGTGCATAGCTGTAAATACAGTTCTGTGGATACACCATTCTTTGCTAGTTTGGAGTTGCAGAGAGAACCACCTTCTCTGTAGTGACCAAAACCCAAAAGCTTACCTCCAAGTTGGATGCTGCCTGCTGCTCTGCTCCCTCTGGGGGAAAACTGCAGAGTAGCCCTGACAGGCCTCTGCTCATTCTTATTTGCAGCAGTGATGCCTTAATGGGTGACAAATCTTGAAATGACAGTTTTCAAACAATGCAAAGACAGTTACTTTATTTTCTCTTGAAGCATTTATCAGAGGACATTAGATGAGGAATGCCTTTATAAAAACCAGTCTCTTTCTGACAAACTGATGTGCAAGAGAAAAGATTAAATTAATTGAAAAACGTTTATTATTAATAGGTCATTTAGCTCTTGCCTCAAGCAAACCACCTCCTTATCGACATGGAAAGATGCTTGGAGTTCAGCTCTACCTCTTCTCTCAGCTGCAGCCCCGTGAGAGCACCTCAAAGGAAGGAAGATTAACCTTCCAAAATACGAAAGGATGAAAGGTTGGTGGAAATCCTTCAGTTCCATTTAGGTCAGGCTGTGACTCTGTCCAATTAGACAACTGGAGCGCATTTGTGCTTTGTCCCCGTGTCTTGTGCACCCTTGTTGCAGAAACAGAAGTGAAGGATAACATTTTTCTTTCAGCTCTTAAAGACAGATATAACAATATTCAATTTAGAGAAAGGATACTGGATTTTGAAATTTTATTTCTTTTCTAGAGTCTGCTCCTTTTTTTCTTTGCTTCTGACCATTCAGACAGGATCAAATTCAGAACCTCAATTTTGCTAAATGTTGTTTTCTTTTATGCGGTTCTCTGATAACAACTTTCAAATCCAGGCAAAGATAACTCAGAAAATGCCATTAAGATTGTTGGATATATTTTCTTGATGACCTTGGACTCCATTTCTGATGTATATACTGTTTGTGCAGCAGGGACAAAAAGTGCAGGGCTCCTCTCTGAGTCTATCACATTTTGAAAGTATTTCTCCTCACAGCACAGAGCATGTCTCTCAGATATTTACAAAGCACCTGTCACCATGGGAACAAAATTAATCATCAGAAAAGCGAGGGGAAAAAAAGGTATTTTCTGCTCTTCTGTACACTTCTGAATTAAAAATGGGACCGGGTAGAGCACCGGCTCCAAACTTCAATCCTTGTTTGAGTTCAGGAATATATTTGAAAAAGTAATCATGGAATCATAGAACCATTTGGTGGAAGGGACTATTAAAAGTCATCTAGTCCAACTGCCCTGCAATGAACAGGGACACCTACGGTTTGATCAGGTTACTCAGAGCCCTGCCCTGCCTAACCTTGAATGTCTCCATGATTGTATCTCCACTTCGACCATGTCCTATCCTACACTGTCCTTCTGATAAAAAGCATGGTAAAATCCTAGTCCTTGGAGTGAATACAAAAGCTAGATAGGATTTAAATCTGGGATTTTTATTTTATTTTATTTTAATGAAACTGGATCAAGATGCTCTCCAACAGTCATACTTGAAGTAAATATTTCATGATTTTCATCTCTCCAAATGGAACAGTAGGTCAGAGGATCAGGATCACAGTGACAGCAGACAGGATTTTCTAGTCCAGGTCTAAGGGTGAATTCTGAGGAATCTGAAGTCTCAAGGACAGACTGACATTGGCTCTGGCCGTACCCGTTCAGACTGGCCCAACTCTATACTCCATAAAGAGAGATGGAAAAGATGTCTTCTACCTTCGTCTCACCCAGGCACCCAACACTGACATTGCTGCTTGCTGAGTAATGCCCTCAAATCATTCTGGTCCTCTACCTACTAAATGCCCTCAAACCTACTAAGAATATATGTTATTTTTAAGCATAATTACAAATCACTGTTATCCTTTGAAACAAATACACAGAACTGATCCCTTTCTTAGCTTTCACTGTTTTTGAGCTATACACTTCCAGAAACACTGAGTTCTACAACCAACAGCAATCTATAGTATTACGTACTGTGTTTATTCCTCCAAGACACTTCCACGCAAAAATTCCAAAGAGGAAGAGATTGGAATCAGGCTGTCTAAAGGTTAATAGGCATTATTGGATACTATTAACACATAATTTATAGTTGAACACATGATTTATGGTTGAACACCGAGATCATCTCATCAGGAACATTTCCTGAGGGAAGATTACCTCCACAGAAATTCACCCATGGAATTACTGAAGAGACTTTGAGTGGTTTAGTCAATGCAGTAAACTTTGCATCCGGATCTGCAGCACTGTTGAAGTTCTCTCTTCTCAGCCAGTGTTGAACTTCATGTATCCGTTTTAAAAATAACTCTAATGGGAGATATTTTGCAGTTTCTTGGAAGAATGTTGTTGCACAAAACAGCTGCATTGCAACATTGCTTCTTACTGTCACTCAACTTCCCATGACATTGCACAAAAATCCATGTCGACACAGACATACCTTAGAAATCCAGCCAAGCACAATGTGAGTCATCTTCAGCTTCAGCTGGCTGACTTAGGAAGAATTTGCAGGTGTGTGTTTGTTTGGATTAAGAGACTGTTTCAAGTGCAAACAGAATGTTTCATTCCTGCCCCTTGCTCCCATATGCACATCTTATTTGTCACTGTTGTCAACAAACATTTGTAAACTAAAAATAATGTGTTAAATATACATAGTACACTACAATACTTTGGAAAACACTGAACCATCTCTGCCTACAGCATGAATTTTGTCTCTTGGCTGCCTCCCTCATTTGGTAGACAGCAGTTCTTGCTTCACCAGTTGAAAATAAAAACCCACCTCTCTTCTCTTATCCCTCCTCAGTTTACATAATGTTACTTTCACAGTTAACATTCAAAGAAGAGCAACGGATTCTGTAAGCCCAAATATTTTGTAGATGGTTTTGGGAAGCCTGGTTTGAATCGTGTTTCAGGGCAAATTTTTGAGACATCATTTTTTACCAATGGAAGGTGCATGCAAGCAAACTGCAGATAACTGGGAGCTTCTCAGGTTAAACAAACTTGTTGATTCTGTGCCACATTACCTGAATAGCTCAGATTTCAGGAATAATTGTCTCATTAGGTACATAGGATGCAAGCTGTAAACTGCATTTTTTCATCTCAAGAATAAATTGTACCCAAACAGCTACTGAATAGTGAGTGAGAATAAAATCCAGCACACATATTTTTCATGATTTTAGGGGAAGAAATAAGCTTATGTAATCACTGCCATCCTGGGAGCAAGGCCAAGGTCAGATCCTCTGCATTGCTTGAGCTCTTCCAAAGGCCATCTACAAAGGAGTATGATTGTTATCCAGCATCACCTAACACTGCATGCAAATATTTTGATGAGAATCAAATCTGATTATTCATAAGGTCTTCCTGGTGATCTTCCACAGGCACATGAGAGGTAGGCAAAAAGAGAGGAGGAAGAGGCAAAGAAGGAAAAGAGTCTGTGGAAAACAAGGGAAAATGAATGAGGAAAAGAAGATAAAACTATATGGATGCTAACCTAGAATTAAAAATAGGATAAATAAGTAAAAATTGAAGTCAGAAAAAAAAAAGAACTGTACAAATGCAGAATGGAAAAATTGTAATTTAAGTAATAAGAAATGATAGTTATTATAAACAGCTGTCTTCTGTTTAGAACAGACACCAAGAATCTCTTCTTCTTTTATTGTCTAACCTCAATTTAATTGTACTTTAAGCCTTCAACAAGGTGTCCCGACTGGAAATAGAATGCACAATTATTTTCATTTTTCTTAATTAAAGCAAAATGTCATTCCATTTTTATTCTGCTTTCTATTAACAGTTGAATAAAAGGTAACCAAAATGATTGGACTTTTTTGTCCTTGATTATACCCTCCTTTCTCTCTAGGATAATTTGTTCTTAGCTGGTTTAAGTGTTTTATTAATTAGAGACCACGATGTAGAAACACACAGGATCCTCATTAGCAGAGCAGAATGAGAATTCAGGAATTTAGTGGGGATTTGCCTGAAATGGACAGGACTGGCAAGAGCTTCACTGTCTGTAACAGAAGTGCCACACCTTTAATAAACAAGTAGTGCTGGCAATTGCAGGAGTCACGCAGTGGTAGATCATTAGGCCCTTGTTCCACCTACCCGATTTTCTGACTTATTCTGATTAGCCATTACTACTTTCTCTCCTACTTCTGCTTGTCAAAAAGTGCCATTCAGCTCTGACAGGGTTAGAGTGTGCACTAAGACACCGGCAGATGGATGGGCATGCTCAGCTCTCCTCTCATGGTGCCTATGAAAATTGTACCCTGATTCCATTTTGTGACTTGTCAATAGCTGGCTGGCTCAGTAGCAGCATTTTCCCATTAAACTAGAATAGAGATATTGTCACTTGTTTATTTTCTCAAAGGAAAGAGTTTTTGTTTGTTTGTTTCTCTTTTGACTTTCCACTAGCTTTTTTGAAACTTTTTTTTGGTGGGACATGTTAATTTGGGGTAACATTAATGGATCCTTGATTACAGTCATACAACTGCTATTAAGGATGAGGTTTTTTTAAAGGCATATAAAACAGAGGCTAATTTTTAGGGCCTCTTAAAGCCATACAGAAATGCTAATGCATTTTCCTGTAATTGGTGAACCCTAAGGCTGGAATGAGGCTCATGAATACATCAGAGGGTGTGCACATGGCAAAGGCACAGAGTGATCTGACTCCTACAAGTGCAGTTAATGAAAGCAACACGTAGCTTCAGGGATGGTTACGTGATGCTTTTCACACAAGCTTTATCGTACAAGGGCCTATACACCAAAAGCCAGGCTTGTGTTGTTGACTCTGTTGGACACAGAGATACTACAGTTAATGAATAGGAAGAACCTTCCAACTTTTTGAGACGTTTTGGATTGTGGATGACATGTTGGAGAATTCTGGAGGAGAAAGCTCAGAAAATCTTTTTGAAACTTAGACACAAGAGTATTACTTCCAAAAATCATTTCTTGCAGAAGATGAATAATTTAAAAATGATGATTTGCAACGCAGACAGCTCACATAGCTCCACAGAAAGAAAGAAAATGTTACAAATGAAAGGAGCAAAATTCTACTACTGTGGGATTAATGGAAAGCGCCAAGGAAACACTAACAATGCCTGCAAGACTATATTAAATAATATAGTGCAGCAAAATATATTGGGGAGGAGGGTGAGGAGGGAAAGCAGAGAAGACTGAAGATTAGCTTTGACTTGCAGTATTCATAGCCAGAGAAAATAGGTATTATTTTTTGGGTGACAAAGATAGACAACACAGGATTCTTGTGGACATCCAGTAATGCTGTTTAATAAAGTAATTTCAATCTTGCTCCACTCGTAGACAAAATAATCCCCAGTATTTCCAATATGTAGCTGAAAAATAATGAACAAACTAACAACAGAATAACCTAAAATTCACCCCACACATCCCCACACACACTCCAGCATCCTAATCTCCAAGGACTAAAAAGGTTTTGGTTTGTTACTCAACGCACCAGCAGGAAGACCAGTGCCAGAGAGCAAACACACTCTAATCAAGGAGCCTAGTTCACAGGGAAGCATCAGAAAGAGAATATCTAGGATATAGCTTCTTGGATTACTGTAGTTTTTCTATTTGTTTTTGTTTTCTTAAAGAATCTGGAGTTGAAAGTTGATTCTTGGCCAAAAACATTTACCCTATTTCTTTCTTCTTTTCTTTCTGCAGTCACCATGTTCAGTTGAAGAGAAGCATTTGTTTTGTTGAGTTCTAATTATATGAAAAAATGCTTTAGATGAATGAAGGAACGACATTGATACTGTCGTAAGAATACAGTAAAGTTGAAAGTGTCCATATCCTGAGTAATCTTCAGTAATTCCAGTCCTTCTGGATGATACAATTTTAGGCTAAAGCTCATCTGGAGATAAGCAGTTCCAATCTGTGTGCAATTCTTGCGTTTGCAGAGATAAAATATTGTCTTTCCCTTTTCCCTTGAGAGACAAAATCCAGGTAGGTGGTTGAAATGCCTGAAAGTGTAAGGTGTTGTGCTACTGGGTGAGTGGATATGGTGCACAGTTAAGTACAGAATCATACTTCCTGGTCTTGGGGGTCTCTTTTAAATGCATTCCTAAATGTAACTTAAGCCAACTTTGAAAATCATTGAACACTTGGAAAGAAGATGTGAGAAGGGACATAGCGAAGCTCATGGGTGAAGACCCTCTATGTTGCTGAGCATGAAGCCCGTCTGAAAATGGAATTCATTCTGTTGGGTGCTTAAATCACAATTTTCCTTAGAAAACTTCATTACTCGAATTCACGCAATGTGAGAAAAAGGCCAAATGTTTCTACTGCATTAGAATTTGCCATCAAAATGTCAGGTAACAATGAGAAGGGTTCAGGACAGTTACTGGTAAGTCAGTACTGAGTATCAGATAAGCTACAGATAAAGCTCATCCTCAGATTTGCTTAGAGCTGCATGAATATGAATTGAAATGACTATCCATATGAAACCATTTGTTACAGGAGACAGTTACAGCCCTAAAAATATATTAAAAAAAAAAAAGTGAGAACACGTAAGTAGAGTTTACATCTCTGGAATTTCTGAAAGGAAATGCATAGTATCTTTAAGTAAAAAAACTTAGATTATGGCATTTATGCCAGACAGAAAGGAATATCTATATTAAAGCCTGAGAAAATGAGGACTTCTTAGTAAGCAATCAGTGCTTGATTTCCTTTTGTCATATATGCTACTACTAAACAGTACTGAAGTATTTAAATTAGAGACTGACAATGTAGACATGACAGTCTAAAAGAGATGAGCAGGAAAGCTATGTAAAATTAGTAGATTTCAACTGTAACGAAATAAGGATGCAATACTATGGTTAAACAAGAATGTCTTAGGGAAAATAACTGTTGTAAAGGAGCCACTTCAAGTATAATATAAGAGACTCTTAATAAAACTCTTGAGAGCAATTTAGTCATATGAAACAACAGGAGAAATAAGTAATAGTGAAAATTTTATGTTATTATGTAATTCTTGAACTTCCCAACACTAATTGATTGGAAAGTACTAGCAGAAAAGAGTAGTGATCCAGACTTTGTTTCAATACATGACAAGTTTTTGCAGAAAAAATAACAGTAACGATTGACATGTTGATTTCTTCATGTTGAATTGCAATTTGTAATGGTGCGAGAGCAGTAGGATTCCCTCACCACATCCTCTTCTCTAAATTGGTGATACGTGGATTTAAAGTGTGAACTATTTGGTGGATAAGGAATTGTTTGGATGGCCACAGCCAGAAGGTTGCAGCCAATGCATCTGTCCAGGTGGAGTTTGGTCACAAGCTGTGTCTTCACAGGGACACATCGAGGGACTGGAGCTCTTCACCATCTTTGTCATTGACATGAACAGTGGGATCAAGTGCACCCTCTGCAAATTTGCTGATGACACTCAGCTGAGTAGTGCAGCTGATGCAATAGAAGGAGTGGATGTCATCCAGAGGGACCTGGGAGGTCCTGCAGGAACAGCTCTCGTGAAACTGTTAATGTTTCTGGAAATTTACAAATGCAGGACCTATCTTCAGAGGAAGAGGAAGCCATGATTCTGAATTTGAATGAGCAACACTACATCTTTGAACCTGACTTTCTGAAAACCGCGTAACAGATTTTGAAGGAATGCATAAGCAGAAGCAGGGAGGTAGTAGAAAGCAGACTAAATTGCAGTATGGTTATCAAACATAGATCATGTCAGACTAATCTATACATTTTTTTCAGAAATTCAGTAATTTCCTGCACAAAGGTAATGGAGCAGATATAACTTTAATTGATAATAGCTGAGCATTTGTTACAGTACTTTATAGGAAAATTTTATATAAGTAGAAGATATTAGGAATTAATGTGAAGTGGATAAAAAGCTGTTAAAGGGAAAATTTGCCCTATGTCATATTCAAAAGTGTTGTTAGGAATCCAGATGTTACTGCCTTGATGATTAGTACTGGGGCCTTTGCTGCTTAATATATTAAGTGGCTAAGGGGGTAAAACAAATTATTTACTAATGAAATTTGACATGAAGCTGAGAATATAATAAACATCAAGAAAGTAGAGGGTGATTACAAGAACAGTTTGCACATGATACTAAAACACTTTGTAACGTCACGTTTTGTTCTGCTCAACTATGTTCAAGAAAATAATGAACACAAATTGGAATAAGAACACAGTAAACTTTGGAGTTGGGAAATGGAATATTGGTTTTGTGAAGAAAATGAAAGGATCATAGTTTATGAATATTCAGATGGGATTTACAGTTCCTTGTATTCAGGCACAATTTTTAAAAATGGAGAAGAACCGCTTAGGTGAAATGGTAATAGTGGCCAAAGATCAAAACCTATAAATCAATAATGTGTATTTATTAGATTAGAGCTTTAGGAAAAAAAAAAAAAAAAAAAAGGAATATTCTTCCCCCCAGAAAAGTCATGAAATTCAGTGTCTGGGCTTATTTTAAGATGGAACTTTGTAAGTTCAGGGAACTGAAGTTTGTCGAACAAAAATGCCTCAGGGTAGAAAATGAAACCAGTGATACCAGTCTTTGGTAGTTGGTATTTTGGGATCTCCAAGAAGCTACAAATGATGAATTGCTGTTTGTTTGTATCATATTCATATTATATTTCTGTACATGATATAAATGATGCTATATATATCATATTTAGTTTTATACTATATTTGAGAATTATTCTTACTAGGAGAAAGGAACTTGTTGCTATCCTTGAAAAATATAATTCAACTTCTGAGCTGGAATCAGTGAGAAAGGAGAACATTTCATATCTTTACAAAACTCTAGAGGTTGCCCAACCTAAGAGAATATAAGCATAAGATACTGGTGGTTCTAGTGTCATCGTATTCACGAGTGATTGATGGTTATATCCTGTTCCCATCTTCACAGTAGAACAGTTATCAGATTTGGGATTACACTGGTGGTCTGGGGAAATAGGGGCATTGCTCTTTCATTTGTGTTATCGGTAACTCATGGTAGTAGACCTCTTCCTATCATAACCTAAAAGTTTTATTACTATCTTTCTTCCAGGAATGTTAAAGAGGACATAGAATTCCACTTTTTCTGTAGCCTGTTATCATAGAATTTTTCATTTCTCATGTAATATGTAGACTTGAAATTGGTTTTCAGATGCTGGAATTTGTTCTTACACTTTAGGATATGGCCTGGTTTAGATTAGAAGCAAGGAGGATTCTGGCTGCCTGAAAGCTGAACATATATACATCAGACATGAAACTATTGGAGAGCATCCTAAGGAGAGCCGTAAAGATGGTGAAAGGCCTAGAGGAAAAGATGTATGAGGAGTGGCTGAGGTCCCTGGGTGTGCTCAGTGCAGAGCAGAGGAGCTGAGGGGAGGCCTCATGGCAGCTGCAGCTCCTCACAGGGAGCGGAGGGCAGCGCTGAGCTCTGCTGTGTGTGACAGCGACAGGGCTGAGGGAACGGCATGGAGCTGTGCAGGGGAGGGAGGGTGGGGATCAGGGACAGGGTGTGCACCAGGGGGCGGTGGGCATGGAACGGGCTGCCCGGGGCTGTGGGCACGGCCCTGAGCTGCTGGAGTTGAAAGAGCACCTGGACAACGCTCTTCAACACTGAATGTGAATTTTGGATGGTCCTTTGTGGATCCAGGAGCTGGACTCAGTGATGTCTGTGGGTACCTTCCAATTCAGGATATTCTGTAATTCTATGATTCTTCACAACAGAACTGAGCAATCCCTCTCAGTCTTTATAATTCTTTGTTTCTTTGTCCCCCGTTTCTGTCATACTGATGTTCAGTCAGAAGCAAGGGGAATGAGTGGGTGGGTTGGCTGTCATCCCAGAAATTGCTCAAGTTGTGTTCCTGAAATACCTTTTCTTTTTACATAATTGTGCAAGAGCCGTTTGACAATTAGAGCTTCTGAAAGACATTGTAAGAAAGACATTCAATACTTGTCCTAAGCTGAGAACAGATCCCACAAAGCCCAAGCAGCTAATGAGGGAGGATCCACACTCTTGATGCCTCAGGTAAGTGCCAAAGGCATCAGAGGCATCATGTAAGAACTGCTTATGGTCATCTACCTTAGAAAGAGTCCCATTTACTTCTATAGACAGCACGAGTAAATGTATAGATATCTTCAGCACGTGTTTTGGGGGATGAGAAAGACTAATAATAGGAGTGGATTGGTTCTTTTTAGGAGAAACATAACTGTGTAGAAGCACTGAAGACTGTAGGAATGCTATTAAAGAATACACCCTAAAGCTGTAGTAGCTCCTGATCTCAGAAAAATCGAATGTGAGAAAGAAGGATACTGCATTTCAACACACTCCTACCAGAACATGGAGAGAAAAAAAAGCCTCGTGCTATCACGCTTTTGTATCCTGGAAAGCTAATTGTATTTTAATGCAAAAGATCTTTCTTGATGGGTGGACTTCAACCTTTTTTTATGCTATGAAGATACATAAAGAATAGCCAGAAATTATAATTGTGCGTTGTAAGAAGGTATTATAGAAGTATTTATGACACTTTCCATTCTGTATTTTTGGATTGAATCCAGTTGTTCTTTGTCCCCAAACTTATAATTACCAGTGCTCTTAGTGTGAACCCCACAGTCATATGCCAGACAGGTGCTATGAGGTAGGTTAGTTGCATGCCAAGCTGTTTCACTGCTTTAATTACAACTGTGGGCTATATCCTTGCAGATACTCGATGGTATGATTAATGAGAGAAACAGTACTAGAAAGGTTAACAAAGCTGGTCACAGTGCTCAGAGAATTACTATTGAGATGGACAATTGAAGGGACAGATGTCCCAGTCCTACTTATCTTAGAAACAGCTAACATATTTTGGCAATATTTCAGGATCAACCAGCTGGACAAAATTCAGTATCTTTGCCCTCCTGTAATATTTGATACTCATAAATATTTCTTCCAGTAAATGAACGTTTGGTTTTGAATGGTTTTACAAGAACTTGCTCTGTAATACAGTTCTATTCACATTGGAAGGTGGTGAACTGGTTCCTTAGCAGTCCTTGCATTTTTAGCTGGAGAATTCAGGAGCATGGAACTTCTCTGAATCTTATATTCCTTTCATCACCAGGAGATCTTATGCTCTGTCAATCCTATACTCATGTAAATCCATAAGCCTAAAGGGGGAGATTTACAGGAGTCTGTGAAAGCAACTTTGCAATATTTGCCTGGTTCTGCATCTTATTAGCTTCTGCAGGCAATGGACCAACCCAGCTTATAGTTACCATAGTATTAAAAGAAATAACAGTCTTAATAATATACTGAAATATATTCAGAGCCCTATGGTGCAAAATATATTAGATTATTTCAAAGACAGGACAATCTGAATCTCTGGAGAAAAGCAAACATAATTAAAATTATTTCTACTCCAAAAATTCACTTCTCATTACAAATGATGCCACAGAGTATTCCCACTGCAATTTTTATTCAGAGCTAGAGAAAGAGATATTAGTCTTCCTGAAAACTGTGTTATCTTGAATAACTGTGTGCATTACTTTGAGTGAAAGAAGAATGGAAATTAGATGCTAGATTGTGTTAGATTACTTTCTGTCTTCAGATTTATATGATCTAGGTAGAAAAACATAGCATTTGCAGAGGGAGAGATGGAAGACTTCATCATGTGTGACTTCAGAGTACAATTATATGGTATTAAATGCAGTTATTAAACAATTGTAGAAAACATTGTGTAGAACACAAAGAAGAATAGACCTAAGAAATGACGAGCACTAAATAAAATCCTCAGGTTACTTACCTAACAGAGAGTATCTTACTATGGGGCATCAGGGCCATCAGCAGCAGGTTATCTCATCTCACTTATCTTTATTTTCTTAATTTAAATGCTCAGGGAAAACCAGAGTGAATTAACTAGATTCACATGGACTGTGAATCCAAAACACAAGGTTTTCTCTGAGTTATAACAAAGGAGGTAGTCTATTGAGGAAGAAATGTGTTTACACCTTTTACTTGGGCAGGATATTCAGACAGCAGTAGGTAGAAGCACCACTTG
Organism: Centrocercus urophasianus; assembly: GCF_019232065.1. Taxonomy (NCBI): domain Eukaryota; kingdom Metazoa; phylum Chordata; class Aves; order Galliformes; family Phasianidae; genus Centrocercus; species Centrocercus urophasianus. The sequence goes on from NW_024884253.1 coordinate 12,607,265, forward strand.
GAAAAACAGCTTTACAAACACCTGGGTTTGCTCCTCAACCATATATGGAGTATTCTTCCTCTGGGTGACATGAATGAGATCATGATTTCTCTAAAAAGAGACTAGAAAAAAGGGATGTTGAAACAGTGGGGAAAAGCTACAGGGCAATAACTAAAGAACAGTTGATATAACCATAATTGAAATAGTTAAAAATACTTTGCCTGTGGGAAACCTGTACAGGCTTGAGATAGACAGATGGCTGTCTTTAAAAAACAAAACAGAAAAGGCAATTCTGTCATTTCCAGATAAGGCCAACATGCTTAGATTTTTGATGCATAACTGAAACAGTGAAGTGTAGTGAAGTGTATCCAAACATGATGCAGTGATGCCATACAGCTTCTGGAGGACAGTTTATCGAGGGACTGGAGATAATCCAGTGGTAAACATAAATATAGACACTGTCAAAATGAATTACACAGGTCAAACAGGTCAAATATTTCCTGTTCCCCAGTCAATCTTGTCCGATCAATCACACCTGCTATCAAATTCTACAGTCCAATGTGCATTTCGTGACCTTTGCTATCTCTTTACTAAGCATTATGGGTAAGTATTTGATTCACTCTCCCATAAAATTATTCAAGGAAATGTATAGAAATGTGTCCTTTTCCCCTTTTCCTTTCTCCTCTGAGAAACAAGGAGAAAGGATGTTCCATCACAGAAATCGTAGACCCACAAAATGGTTTAAACTGGCAGGGACCTCTGGGTCCATCAAGCAGAGATGCCCCAGAGCAGGGGGCCCAAGGCCATGTTTCCCCTTGCAAGAGGATCAAAGCCTATTCTACCTCATGTTTTGCTGCAGCTTTCTGATAGCTGCCATTGGCCACAAGAACCAAAATCTGCAGCAAGATAACTCAGAAGTTGCTATTTCATGTGATGGGAGATATTCAAATGGCATCTCTTGGCTAGCTGCAGTTGGCAGCATTGCTCTGATGACAAGGATACTAATCTGGCGCTCCTGTGCAGACAAGTAGGACTGTTTTCCCCCAGCTGCTCTCCCCTCATGTTCTTGGTGTCAAATGCTTTCTGCCTCACAATTACCTTAGCCATGTTATATTGGTGAATTCATACATCTAGAACAGGCTCTTGAAAACTTAGGTTTACTTTCTTTCAAGATGTAAAACAACTTAGCAAAAGAGCATTGCTGCAAATCTTAAATCCATCTGCAAATGTTCTCCAAAGTCTGTGAAAACCTTGAATTCCTGAACATTTGAGAAGTTCATCAGAGAAAAAGACCCGCTTTTCTTATGCGCTCAGTTGAAATGCAAGAAAGGCTCCATCCTCTTTTGCTCATGATAAACATCATGCTGCATTTCTGTTGTTGCAGCACCTGCTGACAGTCACCTGACAGTGATTGTTTGCATGTAGGTTTGACTGTGAGTGTGGGCTTCAGTACCATCGAATGTTAGTGATGTGCAGAGTCCAGGCTCATTTATTATGAAAGTCACTGCACAGCGGATCTGAGGGCACAGACGACCAGTGGAAGGGTGAGCATAATTTAAGGGGAAGGAGTAGGGACTGGGAAATATCTGAATAACAATTTAATATCTGTGGAATTGTTACCATTGACAATTTTTCTGCATAAGGCACTCAATATTTTTATGCTTTCATTCTTCTTTTTTTTTTTTTTCTGTAATGCTCTCGTCTGGACCAATAATGATTCTTGGATTAATCTATTAAGATTTCAATCATAAAATGATACATTCTAGTCTTTACATATAAGGTATGTTTCTTCTTTTTCCATAGGCAAGATTTGGAATCTTTGATTCCAAATGATTGCACAGCTTTTGGGGGCAATTGGGTAAGAGCTTCTCAGAAACATTGTCCATGTTTCTCAATAACTAGTCCAAAATCCAACGTCACTTGGATGATATTTTATTTATTCTATTATTTTAGTTTATTTTCAATTTATTACTTTATTTTATTCAGAAAGAATACAGAAGCATAAACAACAGAGGCTCATTGCATCATATTGCATCAACTCAGCAAGACAGAAGCTGAACTTTACCAGGTATTACTTCATACTGAGTCATCTTTTTCTTGGGAACATAAGTTTTTCAGCAGGACTGGAATCTACCTTGATACAACAAAGAAATAGCTCCCAGATATCGAAAGTTTAGCACTGCTAAAAAAGTGACAGTATTTGTTTCATACATTTATTGCTTGCAAGTTGTTAAAGAAACTTCATCCTTGTCTCTGTTTGAGGTGTAGATAAGCATCACTTCAGAGAATCTCATGCCTGCCTTGGGCACACCATGCAGAAACCTGCCCTTAAACAGTGAAATTCTTGATCATAAACTGCCCAACACATGCCTTATTTCATGCTGTGCTGTTGCAGCTTGGATTCTGGTGCCTCAGACTGTGAAGTTAGAGCTCTGCTTGCCTAAGCCCTTTGGCATAATAGTAAGGCCACTACATTTGAGGCAAGAATACTTAATAAAACCAAGAGAAAGTATCTCACTGTTAAAACATTTTTGTATCTGAGTAGAAAATCTACCCTTTAAAACATAGATGCAAACAGCATACAGATTATTTTGCTACCAAAGGGTTGTGAACAATGAAAGTATTCAGATGAGAAAAGATAAAATGTCTAATAGGCAGCCAGATTGTTTGAACTTATATGCATAAATTCAGATCTTACTGACACAAATCTACAGAATTCTAAAGATAACAGTGATCAATAAGCTATCTTCTCAGCCTGATGACATGGTTTGCTATGGCTGAGCTGAAGGACAGGCCCATCAGCTCACACACCACTTATCTGCTTCTGTGCTCTCCTCCTGATGGAGGAAAATGGCCAGAAACTGCACTTATGTCACAAGTTGCACCTGCTACTATAGCTCATGTTTCTTTCATCTGTTTTCAGCCAAGAAGAAAACCTGAGAGATTCAATATCAGCACAAGGACAACCATTTGCTACCTTAGAATTGAGAACAACTTCCTCTGGGAGAAAAGCAGGGACATCTCTGGCAGCTTACCTTCAGACAAACCAGAGAACATTAAAATGTTAGTAGAATTTTGAAACAAACTCTTAACAGAAGGAAAGTGGGAAAATCTTCACTTGTGATTCTCTATGAAGTCTTTAATGGCATAACAGTAAGAGTCATGTAAAGATGTGGTTTGCCAAACACTGCTGAAAGGCCCATTCAGCCCTCAGTCAGTCAGATTCCTTGCTTCTGACATGGGCTGAATTCACCACTGGACAGAAAGCCACCACAAAGCAGTATTGAGAGCTGATCTGGAGTTTTAATTAAAGGCATGTCCTTGTGCAAGCTATCAGCAAAAGGCTAGACTTGATTTTCTGGAAGGTATCAAGTATTTTCTTGTCTGTGAGATTTGTATGACTTTTCTTATAAAATACTGTCATGTACTGCTTTGTCTTTTTGTTACAGTGATATTAGATAAGAAAAGGTAGAATTGTGAAACACTCTGGCAAGAGACCTGAGTGCTGTGGGAGGTAGGCAGCTTGCATCTAAATTCTGCAACTAATGTGTATCTAGCTCTAAAGGCTAGCTCTCCATTAGGCAGAGGTGAAGTACAGAATAAAGGACTAAGAACTTGCACTCAGAAGACATAAGAATTCACTCAGAGCACTAACAGCAGTGGAGCTGTTAGAGCACAAAGGAGAAAAGCAGCAGTCTTAAGAGAGAAACTGAAGGAAGCAGATGGCAATTAAGTGTCAGTAAGTTCTCATTGAAAGTGGATGGTTTCCAGACTCAATTAGAAAAAAAAACTCTTTGAAAAAATCTTTTGAGCAGTAGAGAGGAAAAAGAAGCATTAAAGCCCTTACAAGGCCATTGTGTATTACAAAATCTTTCTCTTCACTGCTGTTTGGGAAAAGGGTGAAAAAGTCATATTTGGAATCCATATTCTGTCACATAACTGAGATTTCTGATCCTATTGGCTCGCAAAACAGCTGTGTTCAAACTCATAGGGAAAAGAGAATAGAAGTGGAAAAATCAAAGCATAACTAGAAGATCATGTTTTGTTTTCTTCCTGTGTATTAAAAATAATGAACTCATTACAACTTATATTCTCAAAAAAAAAAACCAACAAAAAAACTGCAGTAGGAATCTTAGAAGAACACAGAACTTTCTTACATGCAAGACAACAGTGAAAGAATATATTTCCCTATTGTCTTGGAGAAATGATGCTACGAAAGGCCCAGGGCATGGTTGCTTACTGCATTCAGCAGTCATACCAGTGATGCCACCAGCTCAAACTACAGTTCCTTGATCTGAGTGGGCTGAACAAGAAGCAATCCCATAACTGACCTCAGTTCACTTCTTGTCTGTGCTCCTAGTGCTTTAATCAGGGTGGGTCAAAGCCATGCCCACAGTCACCAGGTTCTCCAGCAGGTTCTGGCAGCGCACAGCCCAGCTGAATGCATCCCAAGGCCTTGGCACTGAGGATGAGCACAGACACAGCCAGCCAGCGGCACACAGGGGATGGCACGCAGACTGGCAAGAAGGCAGAAGCTCCCACAGCAGGTCGAGGAGAAGTGGGCTGAGCCAGTCCCTGGGCTCTGTTATTCCTGGCAAGCCTTTCCATGCAGCTGAGACAACAAACGGGAAATACACAACTGCTGAGAGGAGCCTCTGTCCCAGGGCCCACGGGGACAGTCATGGGAGCTCCTGCTGCTCTGAAGGAAGCCGGCCTGTGATGGGAACATCCACCACGAGGGCTGCCAGAGATGTCACTGAGTGTCAGTAGCTGTGCTCAACTCAGTTCCTATAGGAAACAAGGTTCAGAGATAGAGGCACCAAAATGTTGATGGCTGTGTGCTGTTTAAGCAAGTACTGCATTCAGCAATTACTTAAATGCTGGCCTTTTGTGATGCCTGAGATGCATTAGGACATCCTCCCTGGAGGTGTTTAAGGCCAGGCTGGATGGGGCCCTGGGAAATCTGATCTAGTATATGATGGGGCTGGCAATTAAAACGCAGGGCCTCTAGGAAACCATCAGCCTTCTGGAGCAGCAGTTATGAACCCAAGGGAAACCTCTGAGCATCTCAAAAGGCACCAGATACTTATGGTTAGACAGCTGAAACTGATGCTGGAACATTTTTACAAAAGAGTGGGTTTTGGAGTTGCCTTAAAATATTGGGTAAGAAGCAAACTATCAAGAGGTTGTGGGAAGTTTCACAGTCCTGCAGATGGAAATGAAAGAACTTCATATTCTTCTCTCACTAAAATTCCTCCATCTGACTAAATATTAATCCTGCACTGAAGAAACCTTCTACCTCTGCCCCTAAACAGATCATGTTCACTTCCATTTAATAGTGGGGAAGAGAGACAAGAGGCTTCTTCAGCTCAGAATAACCTCTGTGAGCTGGGCTTGTTGCATCTGATGCTGGGTAATGGTAGAAAGGTGCATTTTCTCTTCTAGCAACCAGCACTGCTTATATCCTGATCCCCTCCCACGCAGCTGTAGTGACTGAGCTGTGTGTATAGCTACGTGCTGCTCCCCACATTGGTATTTTTCTCCTGCTAGGGTGGGCAGATAAGTATCACAGGCCATCTTTTGTTATTTACATGCTCCCAGCAGTCTGCTACCTACCTTTGGTCCTGACAGCAAGGCTCTCCTGCAGTCACAGCCAGTGCAAAGACAGATTGCTGTTGTCCTGAGCCATGGGTCAACTGAACCATGCATCCAGATCCTTCCTGTACTTCTAAAGCAGCCTAATGCAAAATAGCTATTCATTTTACTTTCCTAGAACAAGAAAGTAGACACTGAGGACTTAGCATTCCTAGAGCTCATCTCAATTACCAACAATAGCTTGAATTTAATATACCTGAATGACTGACTTGAGTGATAAGACAAGGGGGGGAATGGTTTTAAAATGAGACAGCAGAGGTTTAGGTTAGATATTAGGAAGAGGTTTTTTGCACAGAGGGTGGTGAGGCACTGGAACAGGTTGCCCAAGGAGGTTGTGGATGCCACATCCCTGGAGACACTCAAGGTCAGGCCGGATGTGGCTCTGGGCAGCCTGGTCTAATGGTTGGCGACCCTGCACACAGCAGGGAGTTGAAAATAGATGATCATTGTGGTCCTTTTCAATGCAGACCATTCTATGATTCTATGATTCTGTGACTTCAGTTGTGTTTAGTTTGGTTTTAGTGAGCACTGGCACTCAAGGAAACACCACTCCAATTTTGGAGTGATTTGATTAGCAGTGCTGAGTGATTAGATTAGCAGAGTAGCTGAACAGAACTGTTGATTACTTCTCCTTCCAGCTTATGTATCCTCAGTACACAAGTAGCTCAAACCGTGAGTTTGTATAGATAAACCTGCACATGCTTATATCCCACTGCTTATTTGTAATTTGCCTCTTGTCAGCACTTCTAGTCCCTCAGCTTACTTAGTGGTCTGTACTGGCTGTAAGCTCTGGTGTTAGCCTGCACTGGTGATCATCATATGTTACATAAAATATCAGGAAGAGAAAGTGTTGCTTCTTTGTCATAACTCCAGAAAATACATATTTCAGATTTTCTGGGTATTGCTCTTTCTGGAGTGGTGTTTCTTGCACAAATACTATAGTATTGTGATGCTGTTGCAAGTAGGAATAGTTTTCACTGTCTTTAGTCTTCCTGAGTTCTATATACTGGAAAACTTTCTAGGAGTTTCCTCACTTAAAGGATCTGTAGGTGCAGGTGCCCACTTGCTGTTTGTGAGCAGGACAAATGAAAATAAAGCAAGTAGATGGTGAGAGTAGAATTTCTCTTTATAATCACAGTCCTCTCTGCATTACACGTTTAAGCTAGCCGGTCACCTGGGCTGCAGCTGTCGTCACGACAGAAGATGATAAGCACGTCCTGTGAATGCTGCTTTTTCTCTGCTTGACCATTTCCAGGAAATGTGGTATTACTGAGTTCGTGAAGCTTGATAAAGTTCAGCAAGATGGATTCTATCCTTCCTGCTCTCCGCCAAGAGGAAGCAGACCTGTGCTGCTGTTCCTCTGCCAAGAAATAGCAGACATTATGTTTGCCCATATGGAGCAGCGCTCTGAATTCTTGTGCTTGGAATACAAGTGGAAATCTCTTGTTACTAAAAAGTAAAACAAAGCAACTTGCTCAGAAGCCAGTAAAAGGCTTTTAAGAATGTGAAATAAGCATTCTTTTCTGGATGCCAGGGACAATTTCACGTTCTATTGGATCACTGAACACTTCTTTGCTTCTCTGGGTAATAAAAGCATGCAAAGTACAAAGGGAAAAAAGGTAACTGCATGAATGATCTTAAAGTGTAATACTGATGAGTGAAAGTAACCTAAGAAATGGAATGGGGCTGTAAAGCTTTGCATTGCTGATAACAGTTGATATTTGCATAGTAACAGTGTTAAAATCCTTCTAAATTGGACCTTCGCCTCCACTGTGCTGGGAATTTCACTCTGTGAGGTGTGAGGCAATACAACTCATGGCCCTAATATCCCACTGAGTTTCTGAGTCACCTTATTGCTCTGAAATAAAAGCACTTTGGAAAACACAAGCCATCTGTGATGTTAAACACAATTATCTGATTTGCTTTAATAAATGCTCACAAATCACCACCAACTACTTGATGTTTTTCAATGCTGTACTGAGCCATTCACAAGCAGGTAAAGGTCATCATGCTAAGATGTTATCAGCTCTCATCATTATCAAGTTATTATTATCTGCAGTAACACAACTGCTTCCATCTAAATCCTGGACATAGAAGAGTTTTAAAGAAAGGGGTCATTTTTTTTTATCTCTCACCTTCAGAAGAATGCACAAATTATGTTATTGCACTGAAGTCTATGCAATATTGGTTATTACTTATAGCTTCATTCTGCTGGCACTGAGGTAGGTGACAAATGTTAATGTTTTTAAACATCAGCTCCAAGCTCTGTGTTCCACATTCCCCATTGCAAGTCTTCAGTATATTGGGAATTTCCCATTTTTATCCTTTTTGGTTGTTGTCCAGTAATTTGGCCCAAGTGTGATTGGACCACAGTGACTGTTGCAATGAAATATTCTGAACACAAGTCTGGTTGCACCATGCTCAGTATACACCAATGTGCACGCACAGATTACACTCAAGATGGGCTCTGTACACTGGTACATGTCCCATATTGCACAGGTTCAGGTATATTTCTCTGAGGAGATCTAGCAAAGCTATGATAATGCTGCCTAAAGTTTCCTCAGATATTATTTCCACCTGTGCCAAAAGCTACCAATATGAATTCAAAATCTATTTTGCATAACTGCAAACGTCTCTAGCTGCCTATCAGGAAGAGTGTATGTGTGTGTTACTGATGCAGAGCTCATTGAGGCTCCACAACAGAAATTTCAATGCACACAAAATCAGCATGTTGGAGAATGACAAACCAGACATTGTCACCTCAGTCCTTCTAAAGGAGCAACGAATACCAGAAAACATTCCAACTGCAGATAGGATGGGAATGCCTTTGGGACAGAATCCATGGTCAAAACTGATTTACAGAGGGGAAATCGTGCCTGACTAACCTGATAGCCTACCATTAAAAAAGATCAATGTAATGGATAGGGGGACGGCAGTGGATATTATTTATCTTGAATTTGGCAAGGCTTTTAACACTGTGTCCCATAACACCTTCTCAGAAAAACTGATGAAGTACAGACTAGATGAGAAGATGATGACCTACACTGAAAACTGGCTGATGTGATGGGCTTAAAGGGTTGTGATTGGTGACACAAAGTATATTTAAAAGCCAGTCTTCAGTGGTAAACCCCAGCAGACAACAGTGGGTCATTACTGTTGAGTTGTCAATGGCCACAAACTTATATACAGGAAATTCCAAGTACACTTAAGAAACCCTGAAGAGTGACTGAACAGTAACAGAAGTTGCCTAGAGAGGATGTAAAGTCTCCACCCATGGAGGTATTCAAACAGGATTGAACACAATCCTGAGCAGCCTGCTGTAGCTGCCCCTGCTCTGAGCAGGGACTTTTAGACTCAGTGACCTCCAGAGCTTCCTTCCAGCAGCACCACTTCTATGCTTCTGTGACTGTGGGTCACAGAGAGCACTGAGCTGGTTCTGCCCACATCAAGTTGCAGTTCTGCAAATAATAGCAGAAAGCATTGGTTGTTGTGTTTAAACAAGATATCCAACTGTATTGACTCAGTCTGCTGACCAGTCACACGGCCCAGCTACAAGAGACTGCTTCACAGAAATGTCTACCTCTGCCTATATGCACAGTATCTATTAGATCTGGTTCTTCCATTTTCTTGAGAATTCTTAAGCATTATGTCTCAGTAACTTACACTTCCCAATGGAGAGTCATGAGAGCAGTTTGTTCTACTTTTCTATGAGGAAAAGGGACCCAGGCATTTTTTCAAGTAATTGTATGTCTCAATCACTGATCTCACATCTCCAGTACTGAAACTGCCAAGCTCTGCATTGGTCTGAGGAGCATTACTTTGCCTTTCCTCTGATGGGGAAAGCTAAGGATTCAATATAGTCTTCTAGTCCTTAAGCATCTAGTATAGGAACCTTCTCCCCGTCCTGACACATTCTGAACTTCCTTTGCAACAGCTGCTATTTATGCAGAGCGAAGAAAAGGAATCATGGTCCATGTGTGATTTTCTCTGGAGCCCTGAAGTATACAGCAAGTGATAGAGCTCAGAAGATAGAAGGAGATTTCAATATATGCATATAAATCCTCTTTGTACCTTGTCATTCTTACCCATACCATCATTGCTTGTCTTAAGCCATTTTGTATCTTCTCTTGAAAACACAGGCACAAGCGATTTATATAGATCTTTGTGGAGATCATACTCTCAGTCCAACGAGATCATTAGTAATAATGGGTGCCTCACTGAAAAGGAAGATAAGTTTATGAACATCCAGCTGTAGATCCCCCATATGAATACATTACTCTCCTCAACTCCTCCTCACTAGCACAACTGCTGACCCCCTGTACATGCAGTCAAACTCTCATCTGCTTCAGTCTTTTTTAAAAGCTGTAGATGTTGATGCAGCTCCTTTCAACCAAGAAGATTAGGAAGCTGTGAATGCCCAGAGAGGAAAAAGAGTCCTAAGAGAACATCAGTGAGAGGATGTTTACCTGACCCAGGTAAGATGAAATTGATTTATAATATGATACACCTCTAAAAGCCCCTGGGCTCTTCAAACCACCAGAAGAAACTACACTCCACTTGCTAGCACCCGGATTTGGGCAACCATACAGTGAATAACAAAAGGTAACTGATAGAGGTAACACTTACCAGTCTTGTTCCAGGCTAGTTTTCAAGTAGAAAGAAAGGTTGTTGCATCAAAAGTTAGCAACAGAGGGTGGGAAGGTAAATCACTGCTTTTCACAGCATTGCTAGGTCAGGGTGGTCCCAGCACTGGTAAGAATACAGGATAACTCAGAGCGGATGCTGTGATGCTGCCCAAAGATGAAGGCACTTGGTGTCTGACTGGAGGTTCTTGATTTTCAGATCTTTGTTGAATTGTTGCTATAAGACAGCTCTATGCATGTGTTCGGGCACCCAGAAGAGTTAATCACATTTGAGTCACACCTATACGGCAGAACTGCTTCACTACCAAGGTCATTAGATGAAGACGACTGAGAATTTGACTGTTTTGCATAAATTACTTCACAGCACAAAAGGATGCTTAAGTCTTAAGGACTTGACTTTCTGTAAGATGAAGGGGGAAAATAAAGGAAAATTGATGATGGATGGCAGTGTACCCATGTACACAAGTTCAATGATTTCATTAGCTCTCTTCTTCAAGTAGAGCTGCACTGTTGATGAATGCACTTTCATTTAACATTAGCTGGTTTTAGTCCTACCTAGAAATAATATGAATGGCTATGGGGCTTTTGCTTATTTCATCTGGAGACCTAGAGAAAAATATACAGGAAATGGACTTTTGCTCTGCTTGTTTTAAGGAAGGTTGATATATTTTTAAGAGAAAGTTTAGAAGAAATGTGTCTGGAGAAGTCAAGGTAAAAAGGGAAGCAAGGAAGTGTGATTAGAAAGCTCTTTCTAAGCTGAGAAAGCTGGTCGTTTTCTACTCTATAATTTAGTAGGATGTTTTTAGAAAGTTATCTAGCTCTCACTGATGTTTTTGAAGGCTACGCTCAAAACAGATTGTACTTCACCATATATTAATTGAATCAATTTACAGCCTCTTTTCACTAATGAGTGACATACATTAAATTACAATTTGCCTAGTCTTGACCAGAATTGTAGATGTTTTTGATGCTTTTAAATATTGTTAAATACTAGGTTTCACTAGCTATCATGTAACATTAAGTTTCAAAAACTATACCTTTCAACATCTGTCATGCCCTATTTGCTGTCTAGTCATAGCCATAATTTTGCTGTTCTTCATCAGGCACAAAGCTGTAATTAAAAATTACAGGGCTTTTAAAGGGCTTAGTAAAGCTGTACTCACTGGGGATGTCCTCAGGGCCCATAGCTGAAATGCAGTCAGAAATTCAGCATACTAAAGGAAGCAGCTCTCCCCATCCACACCACCTGAACTCTGAGCCTTGATTTATTCATAGTATGGCTTCTAACTCATTCTAACCAAGAAAACAACGCTTCCCATATATGTTAGAATCATAGAATCCTTAGAGTTGGAAGGGACCATTGAAGGCCAACTAGACTAACTGCCTGCAGTTAGGGAAATGAACAGCTAGATCAGGTTGCTAAAGGCCTGATCCAGCCTTGACTTGTCCCTGTCTCCAGGGACAGGGCATCCACCACATCACTAGGCAGCCTGTTCCAGTGCCTCACTGGAAAAAGACTTTTTCCACCTCATTGTAAAAGACCACGCTCACTGTAAAAGTCTTTTTCCTTCTATCCAACCTAAATCTATCCTCTTTGAGCTAGATGCCATTTCCCCTTCTTCTATAATCACAGATCCTGCTGAAGACTCATTCCCATTCTTTCCTGTAGCTCCCCCTTTGGATACTGAAAGGCCACTCTCAGGTCACCTCAGAACTTTCTCTTCTCCATGCTGAACAGCCCCAGCTTTCTCAGCCTGTCCTCGTGGGAGAGGTATTCCGTCTCTTGGATCATTTTTGTGGCCTTCCTCTGAACATGCTCCAACAGGTCTGTATCTGTCCTGTACTGAGGACTCTGTATTTGGATGCAGTTCTTCAGGTGAGGCCTCACCAGAGCAGAGCAGAGGGGCAGGATCACCTCCTTTGCCCTGCTGGCCATGCTTCTTTTGATGCAGCCCAGGATATGGTCAGCTTTCTGGACTGCCAGGGCACATTGCTGGCTGGTGTCCAGCTTCCTGTTAACAGATGCCCCAGATCTTTTTCAGCAGAGCTGTGTTCAATGCTTTCATCCCTCAGCTTGTATTGGTAATGGGGGTTGCCTTGACTTAGGTGAAAGACTTTGCACTTGGATTTGTTGAACTTTATGATGTGCACCTGGGGCCCTGGGGCCACTGTTCAAGCCTGGCTACTTCTCTCTGGATGGCATCCCATCCCTCAGGCATGTCAACCTCACCTCTCAGCTTGGTGTCATCAGCAAACTTGCTGAGGGTGAACTCAATCCCACTGTCAATGTCATTGATGAAGACAGTAAAAAGTATTGGTCCCAGCACTGACCCTGGGGGACATCACCCGTGACTGATCTCCATCCAGACATGGAGCCACTGACCACCACTCTCTGGTCTCAATCCTGCAGCCAGTTCTTCGTTCACTGAACAGTCCACCCATGAAATCCATATATTTCCAATTTGAAGAGAAGGATGTTGTGGGGTACTATGCCAAAGGCCTTTCTGAAGTTGAGATAGATAGATGATGTCAGTGACTCTTCCATTGCCCATTGATGCAGTGACACTATCATGAAAGACCACTGGGTTGGTCAAATATGATTTGTCCTCAGTGAAGCCACGCTGGTTAGCCAGAAAATTACACTAACTACCCTCAAATATTGTCATGATTAAATGAAAAAATAATTATTAATAGAATATATTAGCCTAACAAAAAATGTCACCAAAATCACAAAACATTGTACAGTGAATAAAAATTGCTGAAGGTCATGTGTAATATATCAAGAACAATCAAGAACAGCCTGTTGTCTGGCAGAAAGTAGAAGAGTAACAACCCATTTTGTGCATCAGCTGGGATTAAGTGCGTGATTGTGTTGCACTTGGGAATCTGCATATCCTTTTAATTATCACTGATAATGCATTGTGACTATGCATACCACTTTGCAGATAGGTGAAAGACAAGGCTGCTGCTCCAGGAAGTGTGTATCTTGACTCATATACAACACAAAGGTTAATAGTTCAACTGCATATGAGAGCAAAGAACAAGCCAGTTCTTCAATGCAATGTCTTGGAAGTTTGTTTTGCAAAACTAACCTGCCTTGAATAATGCTCATTCATTGCTAACAAATCAAAAGAACATGTGAAAATGTTGTCATAGCCTATCTGTATAACATATGCCCTTGTACACTCAGCTCCTTGGCTATTGTCCTCCTGGTTTTATTAATGACTTTTGTGGATGAAGGAGCTCACAGGCTCTTTCCATGTAGAAAGGGAAGGGAAGGGAAGGGAAGGGAAGGGAAGGAATTTTGAGGGAGAAATATCTTCAAGATTTTTGATATCTCAAAACTAAAACAGGGTAGAAATGCAGCGCTGTTTTTCAGACAGCAAACATCACAAAGATGGTAGCAAGATCTTTGATTGGCGCAAGACTCAGTTACCGCGCTGCTATCCTCCCCCAGGATTTTGGGCGACCTGTCGGTGTGGGACAGGATAGAGGGGCGGCAGGGAGAGCAGCGTGACGCAGGGCAGCACCTCGCACCTTCAGGCTGGGCACCTGCCAGGCCAAACCAGCACCGCACTCCTGGTGCCTGGCCCTCGCTCGGGGCGGAGACACCCGACGCCCCTCAAAGGCCTCGGGCCGAGCGGCACCTGGGCCGCGCGCCGCCGGTGCCGTGTGTGCGGGCAGGCCCCGGACTACGTTTCCCGGCGTGCTGCGGGGCGGAGCGGCCCCGCCCGGCTGTCAGCGGGAGCCGCAGGTTGATCGCGGCGGCCGCAGATGAGCCGAGCCCGCGCGCGGGCGGGGGGGCGGCCGGGGCAGCGCCGTGTCGGCGGCCGGCACACTATGCGAGGCCGGGAGGATGGCGGTGGAAGGTAAGGGCTCCGCGTCCCCGGCTCGCCGTCCCCCCTCGGGGTCCCTCCCCCGTCTCCTCCCCCGGGCGCTCACCTGCGGCGGGGCCGGCGGGGCGAGGTGGCGGCCCTGGAGCTCCGGCCCCGCTCTGCCGCCCGCCTTGCCTCGCCTCTCCGCCCGGCCCGGCGCCCGCAGCCCGGCAACTTCCCCTCCGGGCCCGCCGCTCCCGGCGGAGCTCCTCCGCCTCTCTGCGCGGCAGCTCCGGCCCTCGTCGCCTCCCGCCGTGCCCTGAGGCCGTGAGCCTGGAGCCCCGAGGCTGCGTGCCCCGCTTCCTTCGCCCCCCGGTCCTCCCGAAGCCCGGTGCCGAGCCCGGCTCCTGGCGCGGTGCCCTGCCAGGGGTGCTGCCCGCCGGCGTCACCCCTTGGGTGCCGGCTCCTGCGGCATTAGGTGCGTGGCCCTGCTCCTTTTGGGATGTTAAAGGAGGGATGTGGATGGAACATGGCAAATCCCCTCCTGCTGTCTGCTTCTCAGCTTCCCACAGTTTTTCCCCAAGGCATTGAGAATTCTTGGCTTCGGGTCCCATCTTGCTTTCTTCCGTGACTGCAGGACAGTTCTAGAGGTTTAGAGTGTGAGAAGCGGCCACCTGTGCTCTTCCTGTGCATACTCTGGGGTCTGTCATTCTTTTTTGGGGGTGAGGTGTGCTCAATTCCGAGCAGCTCCTTTCTCAGGTGGGCTGATTTCAGTGCTTCTGTCTGAGGCTGCATACCACATTGTGACAGCGATGCTGAAGCTGTCTTTTAAGTACTGAAGTGAGCAGCACAAATGAGAGTCAAGCTGAAACTTGGGCCTGCTGAAGGCAGTAACATCCTTGTAAACCAAGTTCTAAGCAAGGTGAACGAAACCACTGTATCTCAATAGATGTCTGTGTACATCTGAAGTTGTCCATCGTAAGTTTTCAGCCTTTCTTTAAGACATGCAGGTTCTTCATGCTCAGTGTGCTTTATTGATTAGTGTATTTGGTTATAATGATCTGTAATGACGAAAAGAAGGTAATGATCTGGAGTAAAAGTGTTTCTCATCCTGTGGCAGAAACTTAACTATGTAACTGAGCATGCGTGCCTGATGGTGGGTAAGTAAATGAAATGGGCTGCCATGCACCAGATGGTTCACATGCCAGTAGCAACCCCTATTTCAGTGCACTCTCTAATGTCATCCTTCTTTATTCACTTGAACTCCTCATCAGTCTGTTTGCTAGATTTTTTCAGGTCTGAAATAATTCCTCTCGTATCTGCAGTGCCTTCCATCTCAGGCTCTAAAAGCTTTGTAAATATTAATGAAGAAAAGCTCTGCTAAACCTTTGGGAAGCAGTGCTTCTCCTTCCTCTTGAGATGATTTGGGATTTGTTTCCTCTTTAACCCTTTCTTCCCATTTCCTCTCTCTGAGATGCATCCCTGCTGTGAGCTCTCAGAATATGCCTTCTTGTCTGTATGTGCTGCTTTTCCCTCGTTTTGATTTTCATCCCTCAATTGTTTTGCCTTCGGACTGCTGTACAACTCTGTTCCCCTCACACTACAACAAGATGACCGCTTACTTCTGCAGCATAGATAGCCACGTGGCTGTGACTACTTTCTGTGGATGTAGTTCATGTAAATTTAAGTTCTCATCCCTAGGTTTCTCTTGGGACCATGCTTCTTTGTTGAAGGTGCTTAAAAGCATGCTTTTATCTTAATGTGTGCTCCACAGTATCAATCAAGCTCATGGGTGTGGGCTGTGCTCTTTCCATGAACTTGTGCCTCTTGGCAGGTAACATGTGGAACTTAGGGAGGCTGAGGTTACTTGTCTCTAATGGCTCCTGTCAATGCAGCATGTGGATCGTGCTCTATCAAAAGTCAAGCTGCTGTAGAATTCTTTAAACTTGAAGAGTTTTGTAGAAAAATGCCAGTTTACTGAACTCAAAGTGTCTTAGAGTCAGGAAACACAAACTGTTTTGTTTCTTTTTCCAGTTGATTTGTTTGTTTTGGCTGGGGGGAAAAATGTTTTCCTGCTTTGCTGCTTAGGAACTTGAGGGCATAACCTTCCGTACATCAGCTGTAGAAGCTTGGGAATTAGGAAAACCCTGAAAACCTGGCTTAAGTAAGGCTGCATAGCCTTCATGGTTGGGCTTCCTGGGTCTTTATTTATTTTTAGTGCCACAAGGCTTCTGCACTCTTGGACCAACCCACTTCTTGTATGGACTCATGTCTGGCACACAACTGGCAGAGAAGGTTAGGTCCCTGGGGCACAAGAGAACCTCAGGTCCTGGAGCATGGCAGTTCCTGCTGAAGCCAGCATCCGCTGTCTGGCCAGTTCTGCCCCTGCTGTTGTTCTGGGAAAACGCCCATTCCTCAGCTGCAGCCACGAACCCAGGGACAGGTTTTTGTTTTTTTTTTTTTTTCCCCTTTCAATTCAGGAACGCTCTGTGTGGCTGAAATGAAAACGCTTTGGGATGTTTAGTTTGTGGAGAATCTTTGAAAGAATCTGATTTTGTGTTAACAACCTGTTGAAGTTTTTCTCAAATTTGACTGTTTTCAGTGCTGTCTTAGAATGAACTACTGGAGTTTGCTTATGGCAACAAATATCTAGTGGTTTACTTAAAGAAAACTTAAAGAAAATCTCTTACCAGGATAGTCGACAGAGATAGATTTGCAAATATGAAGTAGGAATCTGGAGGGTTCTGGAGTTCTTTGGCAGTTACGTGATATACATACCTGAGCAGGGGTTGAAAGGGATTCAGCCAAAATGGAGTTTGAATGTGGGTCACTGTATTTGTCTCAGAAGAGAATGTGTGGACTGGGTGGTCCTTCGGGCTGCAGTGTACCAGTGCTTTGGGTGGATGAATGTATCGGTGTCTGCATGGGGAGGGAGCCTGTGCTCCTTAGTATGAGCCCATCTAGATGGGAGCACTGCCAAGGTAAGCCTATTTTTAAACCGAACAGTTTTGACAATGTTCCTTTAAGTGTTTTTTTCCCTCTAGTAAGAATGAAAGAACTAGGTCAGAGCCTGTAGAAAAAGGCTTTTGATCCCTGCGACAGTGTTCTCAGAAATACTTTTTTTTTGCTCTTGTGCAGCAGAGGTAAAGGGGAAGAAAGACACGGTGATTTCCCCCACAATGTTTATTGCACAGAAAAGCAAGAGGCTGACAGCACCCACCGATAATGTATGCCTGCAGGTAATCCCACACAGTTCTTTCCCATCTCCTGCAGCTCTGACCTGTGGTATCTTTAAGGTTCCTCAGCAAATGAGAGAAAAAAAAAAAAAAAAGACAACACAAAACTTAATTATATTAGGGAATTGTTTCCTACTAAACATTTAGTGAAGTTCAGTCTAATGTCTTCTGTGCATGGGATTTAGAAAGTATAGGTATTTGTTCACTGCTAGTCTCCTCCTGAAAGCTGATGAGAAAATAAATTCTCTAATGCACTGTGGTTTTTCTCGTGCTATTGACACTTGGATATGCCTACCAAAGAACATTTTTCACTAAGAAGTGGTGTCTTGCTGACATAAAATGACAGACTCTGCCCTTGCTCCCATGTGGTCCTGAAGGAGACTGGAGACTCACAGGATGTGGGACAGTTCTGGGGTATGGAGTCAAGGTTAACTGCTGCAGGACTGAAGTTATCTGCAGCCTGTGACCAACTTCTGTCCAACCAGTCCTGAATTTTAGCAGTTTGACATACCTGGGTGGAGAGCCTTTGGGACTTAGTCAGCTCCAGCAGATAATCATAGAATGGCCTGGGTTGAAAAGGACCACAATGATCATCCAGTTTCAACCCCCCTGCTGTGTGCAGGGTCATCAACCAGCAGACCAGGCTGCCTGGAGCCACATCCAGCCTGGCCCTGAACGCCTCCAGGGATGGGGCATCCACAGCCTCCTTGGACAACCTGTACCAGTGCGTCACCATCCTCTGTGTGAAAAACTTCCTCCTAATATCTAACCTAAACCTCTCATCTCAGTTTAAAACCATTCCCCCTTGTCCTATCACTACCCACCCTTGTAAACAGTTCCTCTTCCTGTTTATACGCTCCCTTCAAGTATTGGAAGGCCACAATGAGGTCTCCCTGGCGCCTTCTCTTCTTCAAGCTAAACAAGCCCACTTCCCTCAACCTTTCCTCATAGGAGAGGTACTCCTCAGATCATCTCAGTGCCCTCCTCTGGACCCACTCCAAGAGCTCCACGTCCTTCCTGCACTGGATGCCCCAGGTCTGGTTGCAGTACTGCAGATGGGGCCTCACAAGAGCCGAGTAGAGGGGGACGATCACCTCCCTCTCCCTGCTGGCCACCCCTTTTTTAGTGCAGCCCAGAGCACAGTTGGCCTTCCAAGTGCTGCTATGTGTTTCCTCACAGACTTGAGATATGGTGAGCTCATAACTTGCAAAACCAACTCTGCTGAGAATGTTAAAGTGAGTTCAGAACCATCAGAAAGACAGCTTTGAAGCAAATTTTAGTGTAGTGACCTGTGGTGCTGTTCTAGGGCGTGCTCCAAAGTTCAGCTGCCTCAACAAGTATTCAGTTATTCAACATTGCTTAATTCCTAGGCCCAATCTAGGCTCAGATTAGATGTGTGCACACCTAAGTTTCCACGGAATCTAATCTGACAGATGGGTTTTCAGCATACTTAATTGCCTGCTGAGCAAGTAAGTCACAGACCCTGTCACTCAAAAATAGCTTTCCTCCATTGCTCTTGTTTTCTGTAATAGTTTCTAACCCCTCCTTAGCTTGAGGGACTCAAATATGGCTTGGAAAGAGCTGCCAGTTGGAGGCAGAGCTGATATGTGTCTCTGCCTCTCCATCTGGATTGCAGATTGCAACAGAGGAGATCAACAGGACCACAGGTGTAGCAGAGGAGATTGGTAGGACTGGGATGCACAGGACGAGCAGGACACCTGAACTGCAGCTTTTCATCTTTGTGCTGTTTCTCTATGTAACTTAGTGACCATTTATTGTAGCAGTGCATCAGCAGTTTAGAGGTTCTAGACTGGAACACAGCAGTGCTCTCAGCCCTTTTCACCTGGCAGCCTTGCTGTTGGCTTGTAACATCCCTTCTATCTAACTCAGCAACAGCATAACTTCAGAAGACAGGGGTTCCTATTGTGCTCTCACCCCAGAATGCATACAGCTTGGTGGCCAAGTGCTCCCCTGCACTGAACCACTGCTTAGGTCTTTCTTGTCTGAGTTGCTACCTTTGCAAAGTCAACTTCATCACAGTTCATTGCATCTGTCTTAAAAAAGACAGAGAGTTAACAATCCCTTTCCAGAGGTATACTGTAGCAATCTAAAGCCAGAAGTCTGTTTTGGACGGCAAGTTCTCATTTTGAGCAGGTACTCTACTTGGGCCTCGTACAGGGAGAGACTACAAGTTCAGGAGGTGCATTCTGTGGCAATCGGGTACCCCCAAATTAAGTTGTGGTGACAGAAAATGGCTTTATGCTGAAGTCTCTTTGGGTGTATTTAGACTGAGTGGTAAGTGGATATGATTGCAGGTTTTGTAGTCATTTTCCTCTACCTGCTTTCAGAAGTAAACCTGTATTAGGCAGGAATCAAGATAGTTTGGCCTTGGTACCTGGCTGTGTTTTCTTTGGATAAGATTTGATTGTAGTGTAAGAGTGTACCTGAGAACTCAGAAGTGCTTTCAGGTCAACTAATGTAGATACAATTCCATGAGTGTTAGTTCTTAGCCTTTAATATGTTTTGAAGACTCCATAGCTTCAGGAGAACACTACATTGAAACAGCCAATTTATATCAATGAATGGAATCCCAACACAAGGATAAAACTTATTTAGTGGTAGTGATGATGATGTATGAGTGAAGGAAAGGTGCTTTGAAAGCTCACTTTCTCCAGAATAGAAAGAAAGGCTAGTAACTGAAGACGGATACACATTACTTGAAAGCACTGACAAAGCTGGCGCTGTAATAGCCCATGTTTATTGCTTAAATGGAACTTATCAAATGGAATTTTTCTTAAGTATTTTTTTTTCCCCTGAGATGTCCAAGTAAGGTAAGTAAATAAAGGAGGTTGTGTCATGTTGTGCCTCAGTTACCTCAGTATATGAGGCCAAGGCAAGCTGTATAGAGCCTCTGTCTTGGACTTTGCAGGACTGCTTGGTAACAAGGGTTATGGAAGGAGGGCAGCAGTGAAGAGCACTGTAGGTAAGGCACTGTAGCTGGGTGGTGTCAGAATTGCAGATTGGTGCAGGTTTTTCAGCTAATAACATTAGAGAGGATTATATCAAAAACATCTTCCAAGGCTTACCAGTGAGTGTGAATGTAACTGTCTGGAGATAACTTTGAGCTACTGTTTTGCCGATTGGACTTCTGAAGTGATGAAGCTAGCTTGCAGAGGTGATAGAGGGCTGCTGCTCAGTGCACTGCATGTTGAGTTTCTAGGTCAGGGATGCCCTGTCCCACCTTTCTGTTCTCTCTTTTTGCTCAGAGGATATGGTCTTTGAGGCAAGAACTCCCTTTTCTGTGAAAAAGAGATCCTGAGGTGGTTAGTCTGAACAATCCTATTGTGAGTTATTTCTCATGAAAGCTGTTGCCTTTGACTGGATACAGGTATTTATCTTGAAGATAAACAGTTGAACAACTCATCATTCAGTTATTTGCTCAAAGCACGCAGAGAATGTAATTCTGAAAGGTGCCAAAGGCAAAGATGGAGAGAAGGGCCAGAAAATTGAGTAATCTTGAAGTCTTCTGTAACCATGTTGTTCATCAAAATAGCAAATAGAAATATGAGGAAGAGCTCAAAACAAAGCAAGAAACTTTTTTTTTTTTTTTTTTTTTTTTTTTTTAATCATTGCACCTTGTTCTTCTATTTTGAATACTCTGTGCAGCATTGATTGCTGCACCCCAAAAAAGACTGGAAATAGTGCATAAAAGAGCGTTCAGCTGGTGAGAGATCTGGTGTGTGCTTTGAGGGAAGAGTCTGATTCCTTAGCCTGAAAACGAGATGGCCATGAAGAGAACCCTTAGACATTGACGAATGGTTTGGAGAAGGTGGAAAAGGAACTAATTTACAAGGCAGAACAATGAAGGCATTGGATTTTTAAGAATAAAAGTAATTAAAAAAACAAAAAAACAAAAAACAAAACCAACTCTTCTAACACAGTGCCTTGGGTGCAGCCTTCAACCTTAGGCCGCTCTTAACCTGCCAAAGAAAAGGGAAGTCATATGCACTGCTCTTGCATCATTCCCTTAAGCGTACAGAGCTAGACTTTGTCTGATCCTTCCTGAACACTTCTGTGAGAAAGTCTGAAAGTCTAGCTCATCTTGTGTGCATTCAGAATAACTCACTACAGGAACAGTAACCAAGAGGAGGATTGGTTCAGGGCAGCCCAGAAGGACAGGAGGAGGTGGGGAGTTGGACACTGTGTTGCAAGAATCTGAACAGATGGCAGTATGTAAGATGTATATTGGGAAAAGGAAGCTACATAAAAATTGATACTGCACCATAAGAAGAACTGTCTGCTATATCAGGCCAATGGGACTGGGGTACAAATAGAGTGGGGCCTAGATTTAAGCTGCAGCTGTAGAAATGGCATCCTGGAAAATGCTGCTTCCCCATAGCAGGTAGAGATGGAAGCTGCTGTACTGCAGTGCTGAAGTGAGCTGAAGATGGTCCAGTCCAACAAACCTTTGGGGACCCTGAAGCAGATCTGCTCTATAGGTCTTACCCTTACCTGCCTATGGCATGAGCCACTAATATTGTTCCCTTGTCTCTGCACAGTGGCCTCGTTCTCTCTCCAGAGGCATTCTGTGGCAGCAGGGCTACGAAGCGGATGGTAAGGGAGCTGCTGTCACTGACGTCATCCATCCGTCAACTAAACTTGGCTTTGAAGAGCAGATTCGTGACTCTGGACAGCAAGAGTTCCCTTGCATATGTGCTGCTCCAGGAAGCAAGCAGATGCGCAGCAGGCCTGAGTGTGTGCTGAAGTCACCTCTGCATTCAGTTACACAATTGAGAATGCTTATGGGGAATATGTGGCTGAACAGGAATAGGGCTTGAGGAAGATATTCAGCGTGGACTGTAGCCTTTCTTTAATGCAGTCCTGTCCATTTCCATCTAACATGGAACCTTGACAGCTTAATATTCTTGAGACAAACACTAATATCACTACTTATCTCCATTCCCCTGTGCGTTTGCTTTCCTGTGCCCTGTTTCTGTGGGTTTGCTGTGGTTTTGGTGTGTTTTTCTTTTTGGGGGAGGGGATTTTAGTTGAGTTGATTTGCTTCTCTGCAAATAATCTAGTAAAAGGAAGAAACAGACTTTTCATAATGCTGTTTCAGAAAAGAAAAGAAAGAAGAATTTTAACGTGTGTAAATAGAAGCTTTCTCCTGGATCACCCTCTGGCAAAATAATTTCCTGCTTTCATCTAATGGTTTGTTGCTATGTGGACCAGCTGTGGTACTGGAGGGAGTAGGATGCAGTGGTACAGTAAGCAGTAGGAGGTGAAGGATTTTACTGGGGGAAGGAAAGAAGATGTTTCTAGGCTGTTTCACTAAATGTACAGAGGATGGGATGACCTTGAAGAACTTAGCGGCGGTTGAGAGCAACCTCTGAATTTCCATGTGTTCAGCAAATACCAGCTTTCCTTAGATGCAGCAGGGCAATGGCAGAGATCCGAGATGTGTGACTGGGATGGGGCACCTCTGATGCAGTAGAACTGACTTATGTGCATCTGAGCTGGGCTTAGTAGGCTGCACGGGCCTGGTTTGTGGTAGACTGTGAGGAGCTAATCTGTGAAGCAGAAATATTTAGAAGGTACTCATCTGGTGGCTACGAGAGAAATTCTTGCCAGGAATACTAGAACTACTCAAGACTACTTTCTCACCCAACTACAGCATTTGTTTTCAATCCACTTCCTCTCCAAGTTCACTGTCAAGACATCAGCAGGCAGCAAACAGTGGTATTGCCTCTGGAGTTGTCACCAGTCAACTGATGACAAACAGTTGATGTCTCGTGGATGCTTTTTCTCCATTGAGGGTATTCGTGTAGTTCTTCCTCTCTACCTGCCTATTGATTTGTGTTCAATGTACGTAGGCCTCTCACTCCTGTAACTCTGCCCTTGACTGGAACTCTGTGCATCTTGCAGACCTACTAGATGTCCAGAGGAGTTGTTTCACTTTTCAGGATAAACTTTATAGATGCTGACATAAGTTTTCTTATTAACAAGGAATGAAAGTAATTGTTAATCTGTTTTGCAGTCAGTTGTTCAAAATATGTTTTTGTAAACATGCAGTATGTGTTACTTGCTTTCTTTTTTAATTTTTACTCTAAGATCCATTTTGCTTTGGGGTAATTCATTCTCAACAGTCCCCTTTGCCAGTGTTATCCTCTTTGTAACCTTGCTGGATCTGGGATAGACCTGTCTTATTCACTGAACTGGGCTGGTTTTCAGTGAGCCACTGTTGCTAGTGTGAATTCAAGAGCAGCTTGCACCAATTGTATGCTTATTAAAATAGAATGAGAAAATGCTTCAGAAATAATTTGGCTGCTCAGTCGTTGTCTCTGCTTTTCATCACACAATCGTGTTGCTGTTACAAAAGGCAGAACTTGCATTGCTGAGGCTCCAAGGCCTGTCTGGTGTACTGACAGTATGCAGGCTGTCTCCTGAAGAGCAGGTGGAACAGAAACATCTTTGTTTAGTAGCATTGCTAAAACCTATGGAATAAGAAATGGAAAGTGGATGCTGCCATATAAAAGATGAACAGGTAGTTTCCAGTAGGAAAGTTGTCAAAAATGCAGGAGCATGTGGAGTGTGGTTTGGGAAGGAATGGTGTGTAGTGGTGCTTGGCTTGATACCATGGAGTAAATCCACAGTTGCAGTTGCTTTACACTTTGTCTAGCTGTCCATGTCTGAGCTTTGAACCCAAACCTCCTGGTGCAACTCATCAGTAGTGGCACTTTGCAAAACTCCCCACAGCTCAGCCCTGGCACAGCCTATTTGTAGCTGCTTAATGCTGATTTTTGCTGCTGACCAACAGATGCAGATGGCTACGCGCCCGTGGTACTTTAACAAAATCCTTTGGGACTTCAGCCTTCAAAGAGTTTTCTGGTGAACCCACATTGCCTGTATTGAAGTTGAAAAAAAGATCCTGAATGACTTGGGCTTCTTGGTTCTATGTGGCTACTACTGATGTGCTGGCTACTAGCTAGGCAGATCAGAGCAACTGAGATCTTGAAGGCAGTTTGTCAGTGGGTTGCCTACACTGTTTACTAGGTACCAACATAAGTAGCAGGTTGCATTTATATGAGACTTAGGTTACAGCTTCAGCTGGTCCAAACTAATGGGTTGACGGAATTGTGCTAGTTTACATTAGCTGGATGTATGGATAAATAATTCCTATGGGTGAAAGTTAGTTTCTCAAAACTAGAAGCTGATTCAGAAGGCGGATGATCCTAGCATCCAGAAATTTGGGAGGAGATGCAGATCCTTCTGGCTTATTTGGTCAATTTGAGCATCAGTCACCATCTGGAAATCTGTTTTCTATGTGAATGTCTCTCTGCAGCTGACCGACCCAGTTAGAGTGGTTTGTGACTGATACCAAGCCAGAACTCTGGGGAAATGCAACGCTCAGAAGTATACAGCTGCCTAACTGAAGAGCTGACTGCAGAATGTTGCATGGTTGGAGCTCTTGTTTTTGGTGAAGGACCAAGCAAAAATGGAAAGGTTGAGTAGAGTGAGAGCTGCTGTCCTCAGGGTCTTGCTGGATGCTCTCTTCTGGAAAGAGCTGTTCAGTCTTTGTGACTCTGATGCTGGGGTACAGAGTCCTTGCTGTGTCTGACCTGAGTTTGTTCACGTTCCATCTGTATGGACTAACTTCTGCCCTTTCCTAAGGTAATGGCATTTTATGATGGGAATGGTAGGTGGCTTGTATGGACTTACCTCCTAGCATTGTGCAGCCAAGCTGTGGCATGAGTACATAAAAGAAAACTTGCATATTTGTAAGTATTTGATGTTTGAAAGTTTTCTAAGAATTTAGAGGTTGGATGGGTCTCTCCTGTGCCTGCTTTTTGCCTCAAAAGAGAAAAAGCTAGCACATGACTGTGATGCATGCAGAACACGGCAGATGAGTAAGAAGATGCTATTTTTACTCAATCACTTTTCAGAATAGAGCAATTGTTATTGCATGTAACTCGAGCTCTTGCCAAATCTACTTTAATGTAGTCTTAATTGATCTGCTTAAAATTTTAAGCAACCAGCAGTATTCCCACTGAAACAGGTAGTTCAGACACGTTTGACACAGGAGGCAGTGGAGCACGCAGACGTAGCGGCTGATGGTAGATTTGATCATATAAGCCTGGAGCTCACAGATGGAGAGATTGAGACTTCCCATCTGGCCCTGCACAAAGCTGGGTGTATCAAGGCTGTCTTTTGAAGAGAGCCTTCAGGCTTTCGCAAGACAAGGTTTACAGAGTATCCTCAAGTGAAAGGGAGGGCCTCCTCCCAGATGCCTGTAGCTTGCTGTGGCTCTTGGTGACTTTCCTGTACCATCAGGCGCGCTCACACAAGCTGTTTCTTGGCTGCTTGCCATCTGTGAGGCAAACATGTATGGGAGGAAGGCAGCTTGGGAAGCAGAGCGTTCACAGTGCCCTGCAAGCTCTCTTAGAGCTGCGTATGCATGCACTGAGGGCTCTGTGTGGGTGCAGAGCTCTGCTCATGTAGCAGCTTCTTTAGGGCAATGAATTTGCCTGCTCTGTCTGCACAGAAAGGACTTGGGTTTGTGTTCTAGTGTGTGAGAAAACAGTGTTGGATTTATTCATTTCCTTTCGTAGTTTTTTGGGGGGGCAGATGTGGTCATTTCCTCATTTTTGGGTGCCCAATCTGCTGTTATCTCACAGTTTCTGCTTCTCATAACTTGGCAGATCTAAGCAGTCTTTCCTTCAAAGTTATTGGAAAAAAGGCTATTTTCCTGTAGATTCAGCTCTGCTATTGAGCTAGGCTTACAAGAGCACTTAAGTACCTTTGTTTTAAATAATAGGCAGTTTTTTTCTAAATGTTATCTGTAGATCCGTGTCATTGTATGCCAACGCCATTCATCATGTGCCTGTTGCTGGGCTGCACAGAACACCCAGTCTTTCTCCTCAATAGTATAGTTCCCACCACAGAAAGCTTTCAATCCACATGAAATAATAATTGTTGGGAAACCTGATTAGCTGTTAGATGGGGTTTTCAGAACAGGGCTAACTGGTGGGCATAAGGGGAAAGGAGAGCTTCAGTGACTTGAAACTGGATGATGAATTGTATTTCTGAAACATATGGATGATGTATGGAAGAATACTGGAAGATGTTCTACTTCAAAACATGATGATACTGCTGATGCAGTGTTAGGCTCATAGTGGATGTGGAAGTAGAAGTCTCTGTAGACTTTTGTTATCTGGGAGTGCTGAAGTGGGTTCGATCCATCAGAGGGAAGTTCTGAGACTGTAAGGTTATTGTCAAGGCAGTGGCATGGGGAAGTGACCTGAATGCGGTAGGTGGGATGATCTAACATTAGCCAAGACCAGGAGGAGGACAGGTAAGAGTCTGAAGAAGCGTTTTAGCAAGAAATTCCTTTGTCTTTATTTAAAGAGAATCTTTTTTTTTTTTCAGATGAATGTTAATTCCCAGAAGAGATGAGCTTTACAATTAACAAGAGTCAGCTGAGATGAGAGAAGTTCAGTTGTGATAAAGTTAATGAATTGAGATCTCTGTAAGAGCTGCTCAGTTCAGTCCTACAAGTCAAGCCTCATAGCTGTCAGCCCTCTTGTACCTCTGTATAGCCAATCTTGATGTTTAGAGCTGGCCTTATCTAGCTGAAATCATATCAGATGCTAGTTTAAGTAGAGGGCATGTTTTTACTGATCAAGCCTTGACCTTTTCCCTGCTTTTAACAAGTCTTAAAAGAGCAATTATGATTTGTACTGCACATTTAAAGAGAAAAGTTCTACCTCTGCTTGCTGTAGAGCTGGATATATGGAATTTCTATGCAGTAACAGGAATAAGACAATGCAAGCAACTTCCCTTCTGCGTAGCTGAGAGTTGGAGTTTATGCTGGAAAAGGCTCAATTGAGCTGACTACCTGTCAGTGGCTCATGACAAAGAGATATTAGCTTTGCCAACTGACTGGAATGATGCTTATTCTCACTTACGCAGTTGTTCCTTTTGTGTTGGCCTTCTCCCTGTGCTGAGGCTCTGCTGTGCCCTCCTGAAGGAATGCAGCCAGCCTAGGCTTAGAGGTAAGCCAAGGCTGCAATGAGGGGAAAGAAAGGAAGAAAGAGATGAGCTCTTTCCTTCTCCCCCTGCAAAAGAAAAGAAAAGAAAAGAGTTATCGTTTTCTCCCAACCTGATATCAGTAGCTAGGAAACAAATCTTGTCTGAGGCAGTCCATGCTGCTTTTAAACAATCAACTCTTTTCAGTAAAAAGATAATGGGGGTGTATGTATTTGCCAGCAGCCTCTCCGATTTATTTTTTCCTCCTGTATCCTGAAGGAGCACAATATAAAGCATTGCTGTAACAGCACAAACATTTGTTACTCCTGAAAGAATAACAAGCTAAGAGTCAAGCAGCACCTTGCCGCCTGATTCATGTATTTCTTAAGCCATCCAGGTGATGATACCATGTTATCAAAAATCTGGATCATTTGTTCCCTGTAATCACAGTGAATCGGTGCTGTAACCTAGAAGGCTTTCTAGTTCATCCCACCTTCCTCCCCAGTGTGTATCGTCCAGAGCCCACTGGGAAGGGATGAGCAGTTCACAGAAAGCTTGCTGCTGGAGTGATCTTCCAGCTGGAGTGAAAGCCTGCTGTGCTTCGTGATTTCTCAGTGGTGAGAAAGGGGGCTGACAGATGGATGCTGTGTGTTTGTGGGTGCTGTTGAGGTGTTCCAAAGATATAGAAGTCCTCGTATTCAGCTGGGCAAGATTCTTGCAGAAGACAGTTTGGTTATTTTATGGATGCAGTTCCTTACCGAGTGTCTTCCATATCTAGCTTCTAGCCCCTGCTCTTCTACAGGGTGGTTATAATACCTCTTAGTTTTGGTGAAGGTTGGGAACTGTGGTCTGAAATCTGACTGCTAACAGAACTGCTTCCATATACGTTGGGCTGTGGAAAAACCTGTCTTGATGGCTCATGTCTATATTTTCTGTGGTAATTACTTTTTCCTTTCAGGTAAGCAAACATGCTCTAGAAAAAAATAATTGCAGGTGAGTGTGGTCTAGGAGAGAGGGAATTTTTTGGTATCTGTAGACACACAGTAATATAATTGTAAGCCACAAGGGATCTTCTTGAAACCTCCCTTGGGAACTTAAAATTGCTGAAGAGCAGCTGGGCAGGTTCATGATACCTCCCCATAAGGGCTGTGCAGCCAGAGCAAGTGAAGCCTGTCAGCTTCACTGCAGAATATAAAAGGAATTTTTTTTTTTTTTTTTTTTCCTGACACAGAAAGAGGTTCTGCAAGGGAAAAATCAAGCAGCTGTTATCAAGTTTAGCTCCATTGTAGTCCTGTAACCAACGATAAAAGCAAAATCTGGGAAGGGGTTAGTATGGCATGTGTCCAGAAATACAAGACTCAAAAGTTAGGAAATGCTTCTACTAAGGTTGTTGAGTTTTGAGTGTTGATATTTTGGTATGACTCAGTGGTGTGGCTGAGAAAAGCTGTGGGAAGAAAGGAGTGACTTGAGGGCAGTCATCTGTTCTCCTTCCTCACTGATGAGAGGCAAGGCCAGAATGAGGAGACTTGCTTTGGCTTTGCCTTCAGCACTGGACTGAATGAGAGAAGAGAGAGTTTCAAATGAAAGAGCTCTAGCTAGAATTAGGGAAGAGCCAACTTAGAGTTGGCTTGGGAAACTTGGGCGTTGTAACAGCTCTATAAAGAAACTGCAAATGCCTGGCCTGCTGGAATGATAGGGAATGATGGCAGGTATGAACAAATGACAGCTGCACATCCTTCTTCCTTTCCATGCTTTTAGGTTCCCTTACAGTCACTCACAGTAAGAGTGGAATTTAGTTCCACTGTAATTTACTGGTTTTCTATTGGCCAGTGACAGATTTTTTTTTTTCTCTTTTAGAAATAATGACTGCAATTTGTAATAAAACATTACAGTTCTTTACTGCTTTCTACCACTCACTGTCATTAATGAATTACCCTTCATAGAATTATAGAATCATAGACTTGCTCAGGTTGGAAAAGATCTTAAAGATTATCAAGTCCAACCACAATCTAACCATGCAACCCTGAGCTGTTTCCTTGACTTGAAGGTAGGAGATATTTTGATCCTTATCTTACAGATGTAGTTATTGTGGTCCCTATACAAATCTTTCACTGTTTACAAATATGTGGCCGTTTCTGAAAAGCCCAGAGAAAAAAGGCAAATTTTTGACCCTTTGGGTTTCCTTTAATTCTACACCAAGGAATTTCTATTATTTAGTGCTTTCAATTAAGACTCTGGAATTGGAGTAATGGATGTTCAAAAGGTGCTGTAGCTGAAGGGCCCTTTACCCATTCTGAGGCTGCTGGAGCCTGTTTTCTACAGGAGGCTTTTGGGGCTGATCACATGCATAGCTGCCAGAGCTGGCAGCTCTCATTCCTTCCCCTGCTCTCCACCCTTTACACCTAAGCCAAGCAAGAGTGAAAGGGCAGCTTTTATTTTGGCTTTACATTGTTTTTTTGAGTTTCTATTTGATCTGTGTGAGCAAAGCTCTTCTATTGCAGGGGAAGTTTGGGCTATTAATTACCAGCTGTGCTAGGAACAGTGCACAGAAATACAGAATAGAAATACAGCAATCTGATGCTTGCATGAAGGAGAAGTTGCCCTAGGATCTATACATCTTAAAATCTCTGCATGTGCCAAGCAAGTTGTTAAGGCTGCTCTCTATGTGAGTGCTGGAACTGCGAAATTTTAGGCAGAAAACAGTTAAGCTACTGTGGTAGTTCTAAAAGTGCATTTTTATGGTATGGTTTGTGCTCATTTGTTGTTTTTTTTATTTTTATTTTTTTCATTTCCTCTGGCTGCTTTCCTTATCCTGATGTCGTTAGTCCACACCTCATTATATGCTCCTAGAAAGTGCATCCCTCGTGCTTGTTAGGATGGTGTAGATGGTGATTTGCAGCAGTACAAAGTGCTGAAGGGGAGATAATCAGCTGGCTAAGTCATTACTCTATGCAGAGACCGACTTTCTGACTTGCTGTGCACTGCTTACTTGACCCTCATTGTTTGGAACCATGAATGTTGCAGTTAACAGAAAATGTAATAGAGAAACTTTAACTTACTTGCCTAGAAAAGAGGAAAAAGGTATGGCTGAAAGCTAAATACAGGCAATATATTGTCCTACACTAGTAAAAGCTGTAAGTTGAGAGTCTCAGACCCTGCAGCAGCGCCAGCAGGGTATAGTGTGACACAGAGGCCTGCATAAAATAGGCTTGTATAGTGCTACATTCCCTTCATTTTCTTCCTCAAATATCTCACCCTGGATCTGTGTCAAGCTACAGACAGATCTTTTGCTGTTGTTTGACATAACTCTGTTCCCATATGGCATTTCCCAGTACTTAGTGGTAACTGTTTGCAACGTTTGGATTCTTCTTTCCTAAGCAGTGTTTTCCTTGTCGTATTTTTTCCCAGCTATCCATTGCAATCTGAATCCAAATGGTATTGATCATCCTGTCCCCACTGAAGGTATTAATCTGCAACTTGAAGGTGAGGGAGCTGAATCCCCCGCTGCCAAGAACAGCAGTGCTCCAAGAGGACCTGAATCAAAAGAGACACCCAAGAGGCAAGTGGAGCCAGAAATATCTAAGGTAGGTAGGACTGGATCCTTATGTATTTTAATTAGTCTTTAATAATCCATGCATTTTGAAGTCCTAACTGCTTAAAAAGCATTTATCATTTTATTGAAGGTGTACAAAAATAAGTATAAGGAAGAATGTGCTTCCAATTCTGCTGTTTCTTGTTTGAAGTGCAGGTGAATGTGTGCACTCTGACACTTTGGGTATAGGACAACAATCTATCACATTAGATATATTGTACTAATTTAAAATATATAAAGGAATATTTGAAGAAAAAAAGAAAAGGGGAGAGATCCTTTAAAAGCCCTGTTGTTTTCTTTGACCTTGCAGGGCCTAAAACCAGGTTTTGTGAGGAGGGAGAAAGGTTTCTGCAGAATGGAAAATCTTTTTTTTTTTCCTTTTTTCTTTTTTTTAACTGTATCTTTGAAAGTTAGTAGAGTGAATAAAATATTCAGGGTTTTTTTTTTTTTTTTTTTTTTTTTAAAGGCTTTTTAAAAGTTAGGTACAGTAACAATTCAGTGATTGAACAAAAAAAGAGTATTCCCTACTGACATCAGCACAGCAAGTCTTACAAATATGTATACAATTGTGATGTTTTATTCTAAAAAGTAACTACAATGTTAAATGTTTTGAGCATTACCCTCAACAATAAAGGCTTGATATGAATTCTACAGTATGATATTTATCTAAAATGTCTAGTTATGAGTACAGCTTAAACTCATTTCATTCTGTCTTTGTCACTGAGCTAGATCCAGGTTGAGCTAGAATAGAGCAAAATCTCCCATTGGACTCAATCCTTGTAGGTCCTTCCCAACTCAGATTATTCAACATTCTATGAATATCACTGCTTTTTGTAGTCTGTTTTGTGGCCAGTTACCAAGCAAGCTACTGATCTCTTTTGAGCCCCTGGCAAACATGTTTGTGCTGTGTTGACTCGAATCATTTATATGGTGTAAAGATCACCAAATTTTGCATGGCCTTTGGGACAAAGTTCAGCTACAATGCACTTACCCAGCCTTTTGCAGATAAAGGCAAGCTTGGCTGCCCTGTTTCAACCTCATCAGATGCAAATCTACCCAGTGTTGAAGACTCAGATATGTTTAACTTGGAGGAGATCTTAAAAGCTTGAACATGAACAAGCTTAATGACACAACAGGGCTTCCAGCTGAGAACAGGCTCATAGCTGTCATGGAACATAGACAGATTAAGCTCATCTTCACTTACAAAAGGCTCATTCTAGTGGAAAATCAGAATGAGGTGTATTGGTGATTTAATATAATGGAATCTTTCTCTATTGTGTGAGCTGTATGTTGGACTGATGAGTAGAAAACCATTTCCAAGACTCTGTGCTGGGGGTAATCAGGGGAAGAGGGGAAACCTGCTGCTCTCAAGGTAGTAAAATCAGCCATTAGCTGCCTACATCTGATTGCAGTAGCTTTATGTAGAAAGAATGGATCATGCTTTGGATTTACAAAGAAAAACCCCAAAAAACAAAAACACATCTGACCTGCAAAATAACCCCACCCTGAACTAAACATTTTGCTTGATGGAAACCTGGCATAACAGCATTAAGCTAATCAAGTGGGCTGCTTTTTTCCACCCTGTTAGTTGCTTTGTGGTTTCTCATGGCTGGTATTAATTTAGTGATATTTCTCATTTGGATTTATATGTTGCTGCTTGAGATGGCATGTCTTTTGTGGCTTATTCTCCCTTCATTTCAATATCATGTTGTTTCATCCTCTAAAATGAAAAGAT
This sequence comes from Centrocercus urophasianus, assembly GCF_019232065.1. Classification (NCBI taxonomy): domain Eukaryota; kingdom Metazoa; phylum Chordata; class Aves; order Galliformes; family Phasianidae; genus Centrocercus; species Centrocercus urophasianus. The sequence continues at coordinate 12,639,946 of NW_024884253.1, forward strand.
ATAGTTGGAATTGTGACTTGTGTGGCTTTAAGATTGAAAGTAAGCTGTCTTTATGACATTTGATACATGCAGTCATATCTGTACAGTGGGAAGATGAGAAGGAATGAAGTTTGGTAAATAAAACATTTCAGCAGATCCATTTGTTTTATATTTCCTCATTGCAAAGTTATTTTTAAAAAAGGTTTCTTTGCAGTCTTGAGTGTTCAGATAATATTAACACATGTGCTGCATCCACAGTAGGGAGACTTGCATCACACAAAGCAGTGCAGTGCACTGAGTGCCCTTTCGGATGCCTTATACAACATCATCTCTGCTTTCAGCTGTCTAATTTGTCTTCATTGGGATCAATTCCAGCACTTCAAGCCACTGGCAATTCTAAGGTTTTGCTGTCCAAAGAAACAAACAGAATCTCCTTTCTGATGGAGCATGTCCTTCTTTTTCTGTCCTCAGCTATGGTCTTGGGGAACAGCAATAACTCATGGGCTGCAGATGAGTTTTAAGTTCTTTTATGTTGTTGCTGTGTTGCAAACATAGAAGTACAAGTATTTGTTTCTAAATTTGGGACACAGGCAGGAAAAAATGTAGCATCAGCAAAGGAGCACTCATTTAGAAGCTCCTAATGAGTATGGAATCTAATTTTCACAGAGTGAGGTGCAGTTTAAAAGGGAAAATGGAATAATGATCTGTTTTCCTTGGACTCTGCTAAAGACCCAGCTTGTTACATGTATCAAATATAAGCAAGCCCAAGAAAGTTTGATTACTTTTATCTAAATGATGTTCATGATTCATTGATGCTTTAGAAGCACACTTTTTGTGTGTAGACAGTTTATTTAACTAGAACCTTCTACATCTAATCTCTTCTGCGTGTGTTTTCTGAGATTATCTATTTTATTGATACTACTTCTGAGTTCTTTATGTGGGCCCAATTTTTTTTTTTTTCCTGAGACCTACTTTAGTCCCAAATGGCCTGCCTCATTGTGTTTATACAGAGATAACTATATATGATGGTGTATGGTATTGAGAAGTGTAGTAAAACTTTCTTCCTTCATTAGAGGCTTTAACAGGAATCCTTTCTGAACCAGGTCCAGAATATCATCTGTAGCACAAAAAGCTCTTCCAAGGCTGCCCACGTGCTGTACCCATGAAGTGCTGTTCATTGCTAGCATGAGACCCCAGTCCGAGCTGTTGCTTATTAGAATTTATTTATATCATGGAAACATAGAATGGCCTGGGTTGAAAAGGAGCACAGTGATCATCTAGTTTCAACCCCCCTGCTATGTGCAGGGCTGCCAACCAGTAGACCAGGCTGCCCAGAGCCATATATTATATATTACGTATTATAAGTAAATAATAACTTTTAAATAAATTTATAATTGATTTGGGGAGTTTTGTTTCTGAAGTAACGTGCTTATATCTGATTTGTCTCGTTATGTGGGAGCATCAGTAGCAAATAATAAAGGTTTAATAATGGCAGCCACTGCAGTTAGATGTTTGTGTCAGTAATGGCAGATTTTTATCTGAGTTACAGATGAATTAACAGTCCTTTGTTATGTCCATGAAAACTCTGTGAGGAAGCTGGTAAATGAAGAGAAGTGTCTTACAGTGTCTTCTGTTGATGACTGCTGCGTTGCCTCCAGCAGAGGATACTTTTTGTTATAGCATATATGGCTCAGTATTTCTTGATTGCTTTTGTTTTCTTAGAAAGTAGTTTTTTCCTTGTGACACCAAACAGCATTGAAAGGCTGACCCACTCACTAGCAGGAGGAGAGTGTTTATTGCTGCCTGCTGGGCCCTGATCAGGATCGATGTGAGTAAAAGCAGCTCTTCTACCCTCATAGAATCATAGAATGGCTTTGGTTAAAAGGGACCTTAAAGACCTTCCAGTTCCATCCCCCTGCCATAGGTAGGGTTGCTACACACCAGATTGGACTGCCCATCCGAACTCACCTTGAGTACCTCCACTGATGGGGCATCCACAGCTTCTTTGAGCAGCCTTGTGCCAATGTTTCACCACCCTCTGAGTTGATAAATTTTCCCTGATATCTAATCAACGTCTTCCTTTTAGTTGAAAACCACTCTCCTCTTGTCCTGTCACAGCCTTCTGGAGAGCTCAGCGCTGCCACAAGAGTGCTTTGGATCTAAGTCTGGGGAAGTGTCCCAGCAGAAGCTATAACGCTTCTAAGTAATGAGGGTGGTTGGTAGATTCTTTTCAGAAATACAAAAATATTGTATTACTGTCCCCACTCTTCTGAAACTTTCTGATGACCATAAGATATATGAGCAAGAACCCAGATTTCAGCTGACTGAAGCTGACAAATGTTGGCCCTGGGCAGCCTGATCTGGTATTAAATGTGGAGGTTGGTGGCCCTGCCTGTGGTGGGGTGGTTGAGCTTGGTGATACTTGAGGTCCCTTCCAACTCAAGCTGTTCTATGATTCTCCTGGGAAAGTGAAGATTCAGTCTCATCCTGCCTGGTCTGTTCTACTCCTTAGGGTTTTGCTTTGAAATTGTGCAGCTTGGTGGAAGGGTATCTGAATTGCAAACCCATAATTATATTCCCATGCAGGTGCAAATCCTGGATGCTGAAATGGTACCTAACTGATAGCAAGGTGTATTTTGTAGAGAGGTAGGTAACAATCTAAAGGTACTACACTAAAAACCACTTCCCACTATTAAATAGATAGCTTGAGTGTTGTTTTTAAATTTAAAAATAATAAAAATTAAATATAACTTTTTTCCTCAATCTCCTCTCTTTGAAATAGTGAAGAAACACATACAGCGTAGGATCTTTTGTAGGACTAGCAGAAAAAGCAGCAGAACCTGAGAGCACAGTACGTCTCAAGTAGTTTTATACTATTTTAATAGTATTACACAATTGAAATAATTATCCTTCATGGCAATAAGCCTTTCTAATCCCTTGTTCTCTGGCTATTAGTAACGCACAGTGGTTATCATGCTTGCTTCTCCCTTTATTTTCAGTGAGCTTTTTCTGTCATTTTTTGCATAATTAGAAGTATCTATGATCTTGTGCTTTCAGGTTCTGAAATTTTTGATGTCTACAAACCTTTCTTTCTCAGCTTATCATTTATGATTCTGACTTGTCTGATGTCTCAGAGGGGTGAGTTCTACCTCTGTCCCAGGCAGTGAAATGGGAGCACAGGGTTACTCTGTGCATTGCAGGCAGCTGCGGCTCTTTTGTTTTGGTTTTATTCCTCACTGGAGGGAATGAAGTGCTGGAGTAACTTCACCTGCATGGAAAACTTTAATTGTATGGTTCAGAATTGAAATTGTAACTAGCCAGGAAAAGAAAGAAACACATCTGGCTTTTTGGGGTCCTGTAAGTCAGCTTTTTTAGGAGGACTTTTTTTTTGGAGTCCACGTATATTTCAGTATAGACTATTTTTCTCCACTGCTATATCTTGCATTCTTGTTATGTGATGATCCTTGCTTTTTTGTGCCATGATTTCTGCATTCAACATAAAAGATCTGTCTTCTCCTGCTCATCAGTGCCCTGACTGCATACCTGGGGATTCTGAAATATCATATAACCTGACAGCAGCTGCATACAGGGAGATCTTACCTGAGTTCGTGCGGTGTGCTCTACCCAGGACTGTGTAAAGAAAAGAGGGACGTCTCTAAAGACCATTTTTTCTTTCCCTTCTCAAGATAGGATTGCTCTCCTACTGCATTTCTTTTTCTTCTTTCTCCCCATAGGAATTCCAAATAACTAGCTCAGGCTGATATTTAGCTCTTTGGATGGCTCTACAGAGAGCAGATGAAGTTTACTCAAAGATAAGACCACTATTGACCTTCTGAACTACTTGATGGGGTCTTTTACAAAATTAATCTTTATGAGTAAGCTTTTCGATTCCATCTGCGTTACTGATAGCAGGAAGAGAATTTCCTGTTTTTCAACCCTCTTCTCATTGGACTTTTATTTAAAAAAAAAAAATCAACAATGAAAACATCCTCAATACTTACATGAGCACAGTGTAGATGTGAAGGAAGGCAAGGTGTTGCCTGTAGGAAATGGTGCAGCCTATGACCCTGCAGTGTACAAGGGTGGTGCAAACCCACAGCAAAATGGGGACTCCAGGAGCAAATGTTTGCATGTGTAGGTTAGGAAGGAGCAGATGGCTACAAGAGAGGGGCAGCAGTGGGAGCATAAGGAGGGAAATGTAGACTGTTTAGGCTCCTATTGTCCTGTGAAAGCTATCAATGTGAAATTTGTGTTCTTTCCTGTTGTGCTAATTCGAATAGGAGCAGCAATGCAGTACTTGTTAGCAAACATAAGTGGTAGAAAGCCGTGGTAGCACTCTAAAAGTAAGTGAGATGTTTAATACTATAGACACATGTAGACACAGACTCATTGTTTAGAAGTGCTTCTCTTGAGCAAAAGAGAAATACAGATAAAAAGATGGAACGGCTTTTAGAGGAAAAAGCAATTCCATGCAGCGTGCAGACGCATAATGTACTTACACTGCCTGTTCTACTGCTTGCCCTGTTTTGAAGCTGCTCCACAATGCCATCCAACACTTCTGCTTTCACTTTGAAGCTACATTCAGGGTTTCATGGAGATTGCTTCAAAAATGAATCAGTATTTTAATGACACAGATGCCTTGATGGGGAAGAAAAAAAATACTGAATTGCCCTTTAAAGAAAATAATAGAATTCTGATTAGAAGGATTACAAAATGTATTATAGAACAATTTAGCATTTAAAACAGGAAAGCGGTTTAATGCTTCATTGCTGGCACTGTGGGTTCTGCAAATTGTGCATCTCATCTGTGCTGTAACAATAATTTCATTAATCTGCCACATGTGTTCACTGGACGCTTCTGACAAAACTGATTAGCAGTTGCTGTAGTCCACTTTTCTCTCTACAAATGAGAATTTCTTTACTATTTCAAATGACATAATTGCTTAGCACTGTAAGTAAAATATGTTACAATCACAAAAGGGGCGTGTAGATGTAATAGCCTCGATAATGCCTGAAGGGCTTTTCTTTTGTTATCAAGCTTTCACTCAGTGCAGAGGTATGCTAACGAAGGAAGTGATTTCGTTAAGAGGTGGAAAAGGATGGCTGGTCAATGGTCCTCCCTCAGATATAGTGAGTGGAATAGAGCTTGTTGATGATGAGGGCAACTTAAATGAAGTGCCTACGTGTAAGTGAGGTGCCTCAGCTCCTATTATGTTTGCTGGAAATCTAGTCTACATACTTGGAGACTAGGGCAGGTTTAAGCTTGACCTGAAGTGAGAGGAACTTAGCTGAGACTGCCTACACTTCATGGATTACATTAAGACTAGGCCAAAATCTGTCAGTTCTGTCCTTAACCTTACCAGCCAGCCCTTCTGTTTGATATTAAAATGTTTAGTTAATTGGTGATAGGTGGGTGGTTGGACTGGATGATCTTGAAGGTCTTTTCCAACCTTGGTGATTCTGTGATTCTGTAATGGAGGCAAAATGTTATGTTAGGAGACTGTTTCAGAAATAGCTCCTACCTCAAAAGTTATACACTGAATACTTAGCCATAGTTATATGCCTAGTCCATTTCATGATCAAAGTGGTCTTCCAGCACGCAAATGCTGCCTAAGCTGGAAAAAAATCTGTCCTTTGAGTTAAATGGAAAAGATTGGAATGTGTGTGTCTTCTTTTCTGCTTCCTTTCTTCTAACTGATCTTTTACTTTAAATCCTGTTATTCCCTGGAAGTGAAGTTCTTGATCTGTGTCTCAGTTTTTCCAGCTGTAGAAAGATGATAATTAGGATGAGTTAAAACTGTGGTTTCAGTAGAAAGGTGAGCTTTGAAATAAATCTGCTACCAATGTTTTCTTGTGTATGCATACATGTGTGACATTGATTCTCCAATAGCTTTGCCATGTGTGCCTGAAGCATGGAAGATACTGATTGAGGCCGGGCTGCAGCAGGATAATAAATGTAGTATGTTGTCTGCATGTTCCTCTTCTTGTCCACGGGACAGATTCTCCAGCTGTTTTCCATGGTGGGCGATGATGAAGGCCTCCACTGGTGCTTTGTCTGCAGTTAAAAGTGCAGGGCTCTACCATGTTTGGGGCCAGTAGTCACTGTAAAAATGCAGACAGTAACAGTGTTGGAGATCAGGGAGTCTTCCTGGTATAGTCTAATTTCACATTTTGCAAACACTAATTCTTGTGGTCATGTCTGAATGTGGATGCCAGTCAGAAGTGTTCCTATTTTATCTCTGGTCCACAGTTAGCTGCAGATTGGTTGTAGCTGTTGTGCCACTGCAGAATGTGGGAGAAGGACTCCCAAATGTTAAAGCAGCCATGTTTGTTGATGCTTTGTATTATGACTTGGGCAAACCAAAAGTAAGGAAAGTGTCATATTTAATGAAAGACAATTCTTCCTTTTCCCCTGCTGGTGTGGTTTTTTTTTTTTTGTTTGTTTGTTTGTTTGTTTTTGTTTTGTTTTGTTTTGTTTTTGACCAGTTGCTTGGTAAGCAGCATGGAGTTCATTGCCTGTGATGCCACAGTGTGAAACCCAGGCAGTGCTTTCATGGCTTTACATGTCTTTCTGCCACCTTCGGCTCTTCTGGGCCAGGGCTGCTAGTTCTGCTGAGTGCCTTTGTGCTGGCATTCAGGGAATTTGCAGGGTGAGTCTAAAACCAAGGAGTATATGCAAGTATGATGGACTCTTAAACAACTTAAGTTTGCAGTGGGAGGGGAGGGGAGGAGGGATAAATGCAGCAGCATGTTTCTTTGAATTTTGGAAGTGTCAGTGTTACTGTGCAGCTGAAGCCTCCTGCACTTGGATGCAATGCTGTTGATGGTTGGAAGCAGGATCAAGCCTCAAAATTAATTTCTCTTAAAGAGAGATTATAGAAGATGAATCCAATTCCTTCATGAAATGTCATGAGTTCAGAAGAGAAAAGATTACCTTTTGTTTTTAGTCTATTTACTTATTTACTTGTTTCAACTTTTGGACAATATCTTGTTCTGTCCATGCTAATCTGTTATGTTCTTCCATTCTCTTAAGTATAGCAGCTTTCATCTTTGATCTTCTAGCTCTAGGGGACCATACTCATTGACACACGGTCTCTTTTTGCTCATGTTTTGTCTTCACCTCTCCTGCCAAATCGATCCTGTTTACTGCTACAGCTTCTATCATTTCTTGTGATCCATCCACCCATGGGACTGCTTCTGGAGAAGGTCTAGAGTGCTACTGCAGGAGGAATTATCTGGGCAACATGAGCCTGTGCAAAGAGTGGCAACTGAGGAGGTACATAAATTAAAAGGGATTGCTGGTGTTTAGGTTTAGAGAGGAACTACAGGAGTGTGACAGTTTAAAGGGAGGAATGGTAGGTATGACAAATGTTCAGGAGATAACAGGTGGAGTCTGTTGGACTGCAGGAGCACTGAGACATCAGATTTCAATTGTGTTGTGAAGGGATTCCTTTTAGAGTCAGCTCTTCTCAAGGATTATAAAACAAGACCAAATCCACCTGCATGACAGTGGCGTGATTTCAGAGATTACGACAAAGCCGCCACTTGCATTTTGGCACTTACTTTTTAATTCTTATATTGAAAATGTTACCTTCTTTCTTCAAGATCTCCACAAAGAGTTCACTAGAATCAGAGTTAACTATGACCAATTAAGAGAGATGCAGTACTCACTCTTGCTTTGCAAACTGTAGCCTGAAAGAAGAGATGCTGATCCTAGCTCCTGCAGTGCAGTGCTTCCAGAGTCCACCTATTTCTGTTTCTGATTGAATAACTGTCAGAATCAGCTTGGGGCTTACTAGCAGCCCAATTGAGTTTGAGCAAAAGCTCAGCATGGGTTTTGGGAAACAGCCGTGCCCATTTTGTATCTCATAGCAGCCAACAGATGTGGTCTTTCAATTCTTGCAACCTCAAAAGCTGTCCTAGTGGAAGCAGCAGTGAGTTACTAGGAAGAGGGAGGAAGGCCACCAGTTTTGGTTGTAGCAGGTTGTTACACTGACCATTTTTCATAAGAAAAAACATTGAATAAACTCTAGCTTACCTAGAGGTTAGCACACAGCCGTCATGATCACCTTCTGAAATAACATAACAATTCTTGATCTCCTTTACCCCCTAACTCCCCTCCTAGAGTTCATAGATACTACTGGTAGAGAGAGTTCTCAAAAGATATACTCGATAGAGTGAATATTTCTGATTTCATCAGAGTCTAGGAATTAACACTGTGATGATGCTCTTCTAGGGTTAAATGTGTCCTTAACATGTGTATCTAAAAATAGCAAACCTTCAGCTCTGAGCAAGCAGAGTTACTACACATCTTGAGGCCTTTTCTATCCTTTACATACAGCATCTCATAAGAGGGTATTATGTTCTGCCTATTTTCCTTTTTTCTCTAATGTCTGTAAGTGCATCCATCAACTGCTAATGACTTTTCTGACCTAGACGTGCTCTACATTTTTGCCTTTTTTTCCTTGCTTTAAACAAAAGCATGACAATAGAGTCTGTATCTAATGGTTTTAGAACTGCTGTTAATTCATCTTTCATTCAAGGCTGATTGCTTTCAATCTTAGCAGTACGCTTTAGATTGCCAAGGATTTTCTGAATGTCTTTTCATGAAGAGAAGGTAGATGTGATTGAATTTCAGCATGCTTTTCTCAATGCTCTGTCTCTTCTGTAAATACAACTTGTGTAAGTTTGATTATTTTAACTAATCATTGTCTCTTATCTATTTTCCTATGGGAGCTAAGTACTAGGGGAGGGTAGTTCAAAGTGGGAAATTTCAGCAAGAAAGTGCAATGAGAGAAATGGGAAGAGGAGGGGGTCTGACTGCTAGAACTGCTGCTGCTCTGTGGAGCATGTGAGCTGTCTTGTGACCAGTGAGCAGGTGAACAGGTTAAATGGCACAGAAGAGACAAGGCAAGTGAGACAGAAAATGTGAAAAGTACTGTACGCCGCTAGGAGAAAGCTGAATTCTTTAAAGGCTAGATTATCTGGAAGCCTCATGCGGTGCCTTGAAAAACTGTCTGGGTCTGTCAAAATGCTGTCCGTCAGTAGATGGTGCTCTTTATATCAGCTATTTACTTGTGCTCCTTATGCTTGACCGTGTTATTGTGTAAAAGTCTGGTAACATTCCTTAATAATTAATTTCTCAGAATTCTGATGTCAGGAAGATCAGGAAACTTGGAGGCTTTGGCATAACTGCCAAAAAGAAAGAAAAATTACTAGATTACTTTGAAGCATCCTCCACCCTTGATTTTTTTTTTTTTTAAAACTTCTTTTGCTTGAGAATGTGTATTGTTTTGAACTTGAACAAATAAAGAAACTTCCAGCAGAAAAACCTTGAACAAACATTGTAGATTGGAGAATGTACAGTAGACTAATGCCAAACTGTCTGGCCTGTGAGACGCTGCAATAATGTGGCTTAGAATAAAATGGCAAAGCAGATGCCTGAGGGATGGGATGGCATTTGGAGTGACTTAGGCTTGAACCTCATGAGGTTCAACACTGCCATGTGCGAGTTCTTGCACCTGGGTTGTGGCAGCTCCCAATATCAGTACAAGCTGGGGGATGAACTGGTAATAAAGCATAGCTCTGCCAAAAAGGACCTGGGGCAACTGATTGCTGGCAAGCTGGACATGAGCCAGCAATATGCCAACCGTATGACAGGCTGCATTAACAGAAGCATGGCCAGCAGGTCGAGGGAGGTGATCCTGCCCCTCTGCTCTGCTCTGGTGAGGCCTCACCTGCAGTACTGCATCAGATGTAGAGTCCACGGTATGGAACAGACATAGACCTGTTGGAGTGTCCAGAGGAGTGCCACTAGAATGATCCAAGGGATGGAACACCTTCCACGAGGACAGGCTGAGAGAGCTGGGGCTGTTCAGCCTGGAGAAGGCTGCAAGGTGACCTGGGAGCTACAGGAAAGAAAGGGGCAGAGTCTTTAGCAGGGTCTGTGGTGACAGAGCAAGGGGAAATAGTTTGAAACTAAGAGGGGAGATTTAGATTAGCTAGAAGGAAGATGTTTTTTTACAGTAAGGGTGGCAAGAACGGAGAGGTGGTGTCTCTGCCCTGGAGACATTCAAGGTCATGCTGGATGGGGTTCTCAGAACCCTGACCCAGCTGCAGATGTCTCTGTTCATTGCAGGGGATTTAGATTAGATGACTTTTAATATTCCTTCCAACTCAAATGATTTTCTGTTTTGACAAGTCCTCTGCAGTTCTAAAATTCTCTTTTGCATATCAACTTTGCAATTTTACCTGCTGTTTCTGGATAGATAGGAACTAGCTTGGTTTCAAATGTAATGCTTCTTAGAAAGGACGTAAATCAATCAATATGATTGGGAGTTTTACCTGGAGTCATTTTTCATCTGTAGTTGGATGGATATAAAAAGCTGCATGAAAATGAAGATTACCTTATTAATGTGATTGAAGTATTATTGGATCTGCCTGCATTTTTCATTATTCAGAAAATATGCCAGCTCTGGAGGAAAAAAAAAATTAAACATGTTAATTGTGCAAAGATATCACTTGCTGAAGGCTGCTGTTGAGATGAAAGCCCTGAGCCAGGCAGCAGAACAGCATAGCCGACCTGAAGTGGAATTTGAGATGCTGAAAGCTGCTGCGCTCTTTATGCAGTGCTCTGTGTATACAACAGCAGCTACTTAACCAAAGGGTGCATTTTAACTTGTGAGGGGAATTTACCTTTGGAGTGAAGCTTGAATTCCCTGCTGTTCACTGCTTGAAGTGTTGTTCTCCCTACTAACAAAAACTGAATGATTAGCGTGGATTTTCTGTGTAAACTTAAACTGCAAGCGAATGACCCAAGAACAAGAAGTCAATTGTGTTCCTTTCAGAAATGTAATTACAATATTTTTGGTTCTTATTCAGGACTAGTTTTTCCAGCACGTTGAATTAGATATCCCCTCACATATCTTTTTTCAGGAAGGATACATATGGCATGTACTGAACTCATTATTGCAGCTGAATATTCCTCACAATACTGAATTTACCTTCTTGCAGCCCTTCCGTCACACTCTTCTCCTTAAGACCTAAATTCCTTATCCTGAGGTCAGGCAAATGTAACACTTGCAGCCAGTCATCTTTATCCTGAAAACCTCAGCTCCCTGTTTCTAGGGACATCTTACAGCTGCCTGCCTCAGGAAGGCATTGCTGGTGCATTTGGGGCTAGATTTACAAAGGGTACCGGGAGCCTGGGTTCCTGCAATGCTCCTGGGACAATCCCATCCCATGCACAGCTTACTCTAGGAGGTAAGTGCTGCACAGTATCCTTACTGCCCTTTGCTTTTCCGTTGTTGTCCTCTTGTCTGTTCTGCCAAGTCCCATGTATGTAGACGTTATGGCTCCAAATACCTTGATTCTTGGGCAGAGACAGCAAGGTTTGCACATTCCTCTGTTTCCTTTTAGAATGAAGACAAGTCTGTGACCTTTCTTTTGCTGTGGCATTTGTTTGCCTGATGGGAAGAAGTGCTTCCTGTAAGGGAGGGGAGCTGTCTCCCTTTAGCCTGGGTTGGCCTTTGTGTGTGTGGGCCTCGTGCTCTGCATGTTCTTGTTGGCTGACTTGGGCAGCTTCCTAGCCAGAGGGGCTGGCCTTTGTGAATCTGTTTGGATGCTATTTGCTTTCCTAATAAAGGAGATGAAAGGGCATTGTAAAGCTTAAGCTCTTTCTTCTGAATGTAGGACTTCTCAGTGATGATAAGAGAAAATAGGAATTCCCTCATTAGGGAGCAAACGCTATTTTTTTCAAAAGTAATTAGCAACAAATTAAATTGATGTCAAAAGTGCCCTGCATGCTTTGAAAAATAAGTAGTGTATGTGCCTGCTAGATGTTTATTTAAGTTGAGAAATCCATTGTGACCTTCAACACAGACATTGCAACACTAGTGCGTGAGTCAGATGGCAGGGCTGATCTGCCTCCCATCAACACTTACCTCCTTCCTTTGCTGGGAGTGTCACTGGAAAGCAAGAGGTTGACCTGTCAGCTGAAGCTTGGGGAACTTGAACTCACGTACATGTCTGTCCTATAAAGTTGTTCTGCTCAAAATGCACTTGGCTCAAGAGAATGCAGTTAAGAGTCAACTGGCAAAGATATTCAGAGAACTTTGATTGCCGGGGTGTAAAATGCCTTGGCTGCTTCTCTTGCCTTCTGCATATGAATGAGCCTACCCATAAAGACTAAAAGTTGGCATGGTAAGGTTATACTACTTTATACAGTACAATCCTCTTAATTGGCACATCTGCTGGAAGCAAAGGTGCCAAAAATGTGATTCACTCAGAAGGAGTAAACCTTGTAAGAGAGCAACTAGTCATTATTTAATAAGGATTAAGATCCTCTCAGGATGTTGAATGTTCTCCTTGTACAAATGTGCTGTCACTGAGTTAATGACAGAACTAACCTCACTACCTGTTAATGCTCAAGTAACAATTTGCTTTATAGATCTTCTCATCCGGAAATGTTTCTCTGTATCTTTAAGATCAAAATTTCACCTCTGACATACAGTACGTAATAAAAAAAAGTGCACAGCTACTCCCCAGACGATAGGTTATGGCATGTCAAGTATTGTCTATGAAAAGTACTATAATTACAGATAAAATATAATATAGTATATATATAATATATATAATTACCCTTCGAAAGGGTTGATAACTGCAGGACAAGGGGAAATGGTTTTAAGTTGAGGGAGGGAAGATTTAGGTTGTATATCAGGGGGAAGTTCTTTACAGAGAGAGTGGTGAGGTGCTGGCACAGGCTGCCCAGAGAGGCTGTGGATGCCCCGTCCCTGGAGGTGTTCAAGGCCAGGATGGGGCCCTGGGCAGCCTGGTCTAGCATTAAATGGGGAGGTTGGTGGCCCTGACTGTGGCAGGGGGGTTGGAGATTCATCATCCTTGAGGTCCCTTCCAACTCTGGCCATTCTGTGATTGTGTTATTACAGATGGAACGGTCTAGATGTTGTCTGTGCTGCACAGCTTTGCTGTCAGAGTAACTCCACCAGCAAATCCCAAGAATAAAAAAAATCTTCCAGTATTACTGGATGAAAATGCCCCTCAGTGCCAAGCACACTGCTTTGGCAAAGCTAATGTGCTGCCGTAGGTGTGTATTTATTTATGTCACCAGAAAGCACAAATTCCATGCTGGCATTATTAGGTAAATGTTTCTGAGATTAGGTCCACTCTGTATTTGAACAACTTCTTAGTTCAAATATCCTGAATGTTTCACAACTTCAGAAAAATTTATGCTTTTTTTTTTTTTTTTTTACTAGATTTACTTGAGATCTCAGGAAGGAGAGCGTACTGCTCTGTACAGTCTTCTTTTCCGTGAAATAGACCAATTTGTATTACAGTAGCATTCCTTAGCAGAGATGTTAATTTTATTAGCCTTAGAAAATACTATCAGTAAGTTACACTTCATAATTTTGAATTGCCACATTTCAGTTCATATTCATGTTAGTATGAATAATGTGAATATGAAACAGGTACGCTTAAAAGTCGCAGTCTGACAGTCTTGTCTAACTCTTTTCATTTCAAGGCAGTTTTTTAATTCCCCTTGCTCACTATTGGTAGCCAAGCTATTTTTGAACATAAGTGACTGAGGAGCTGCAGGTAGGTATCACCTAAATGTATGTGCTTGTGCATGAGCACTCCTGTGAGCTACAGAACAAATGAAAGCTGAGCAGTTCTTTTAGCACTTACTGAATTTGTAAGAATGAAGTCAAAACTTTGCTCTTTTCAGATCTTTGTGTTTTACTCTTTTTTTTTTTTTTCCTTTATAGTTTTTTAATTAAAGAGCAGTGAGATTCCAGTGTATCACTATTACTGTTGTGCAAATTAAATGTTTGCAGTGTTTGGCTGGTGGATTTTCTTATTGCTTCAGGCTGTATTTTAGCTGACTTTTTCTGTACCGTTATCTTAAAATAAGATTCCATCTTATTTTATTCTATCTTAAAGTAAGAGAAATTCCAAGGAAATGAATGGAACTTCTTAGATGCCTCGTATTTATTTTAATGGCATTGCTAACAAGCAGTCTCACTTCAGCTTAATCTTGGATGCAGCTGTCTGGGATGCTGCTTGCTGAAGTGCCAGGTCTGGTTTCCAAAAAGGAGAAAAAAAAAGCGTGAATGGAGACACCTTTGTAATGATCAGTTTTATGGGTAGATTTGGGGAATGTTTCTTTCTTATTCAGGCCTGGGGAAAATATTTTTTGACAAATAGAAAATTTCTCCAGAAGTGGAATTGCAGTTGTGCTGGCAGTACTTCTGCATTGGGGGCGAACTCTTAGAAAAGGAAGGGCTACATTTCATAGCTGTCTTTAGTTTCTCGCTAACTCCTGGTCCCTTTCCTACTTTAGCCTGGGTGGGCTTGAAGTTACAGCATTCGCCACAACAGATTGGTCTTCTGTGCCTCCTGCCAGGCTGAGCGGACTGTTAGGTGGTGAAGACCTGCACTGTAAATCTCCTTCACAGTGGGTGCAGTGTTTAGTCCCAAAGGCAGGATGCAAGATGAGCAGAGCAGCCTGCAAGCTGTGTGCTTTGTCAAGGGTGAATGCCTCGAGTTTGATTCCCACTGTAGCAGAAGGTTAGGCACAGAAGTGAGCCTGTGCTTGTAATAAAGGTCATTAATTACTTGATGCTGTTGTTAATACTGGGTTCTTTATTGAAATTATTTGTTTCTTCTTTCACTCATAAAATCATAGAATGTTTGGAGTTGGGAGGAACACATAAGTAGCCCGCTCAAGTAACAGTAGCGTGCAGGATGGAGAAGTTTGAGGAGAAATGTTTTGTCGTGGTTGGAGGCATGCTCATATTTCTGTGTGAACGGAAATTGTCCCAGCACTGTGCAGGATCCCAAACAGGTTTCTGTATGGTGAAACAGAAGGGTTTATATTTACTTTATGAAGCTTACAAACAGTGATGCAAGATAGTATGGTTAAAGCCCAGAGTTTGAGAGGGAGCATGTGATTTGAATCGTCTCAGGTAGGAGGAGAAGAACCAAAGTCACATCAAAGAAGTATGAAGCAACTGTTGTGTTCTGTAGGTAAAAATCCCCACCTGACACAGCATCTCTTCGTGTCTGTTTTCCTCTGTAAGTACCCGAAATCACGTGTTTAATTTTTCAACTGAAAGGGATCTTCTGCATTGAGTGAGGTGGCTTGACAAGCTAAAAATGCTCAGTGTTTTTAGATGAAGTGAATTTTAGTGTTGCACTCCTTGATTTGGATTTGGTCATCAAATCCCAAAATGGAATGTTCTCCTGGTCCTGTTTGTTTTTTACTGTAAGCATTGCTGGCCTGTCACTCCCAGAAGGGATTCTCAGGATGTTGATATCAGAGCCGATGCTGAGGAGAGCTTTGTCTTCACCTTCCTCATCCTGACATGTCAGCTCTTCGCAGTTTGCTGATAATGCCACTACAATTTAGCTCAATGCCAGTGTGTGCCATCATGAGTCTTGTTTTCAGGGTGTGGTATCTCCTTGAAAGAATGCTCGTATGAAAAAGGTATCATTTTATTTATTCTTGCTTGTTTTGATACTATATTTATCCCAATCAGGATAAATACCCCATGCTATTTTATTTAACAGCACAGTTCATCCTTTCTTGTTGATGATTACACTTGTGACAGTTTTAAGAGGGAGTTAGCTACCTCTGACTTGCTTTTACTTCACAGACTGATCTCATTATTTTTCCTAATTTGTTTCCTTTTTCTGTTTGTGTTGCACAGAAGCATGTGGCATGCATACTGATGGTAATGGATTGAATTGATCAGGGCATTGCTTGAAAGCTTGAGAAAACCTGTTTCTGTGATCGGGTGATGGTGGTGCACTGACCTGGGACCTGGAGGGAGATATTTCCCCTTGTGCCAAGATGGCACAAGAGTACCTTTCTTCTTCCTACAGGAAGCAAGACGATAAAAGAACAGCAAATACTCTCTATAGGAACTTATCCCCTTCTCCTGCATCTTTCATAGCTTTCCCACCTGTTTTCAGTCTTGCCCCTAGCTGTTCATTCACAGAGAGAGCTTATGAGCCAGAACTCTTTCACCTTGTGCTTGAGCCCGCAGCTGACCCACTTCTGGTGTTATTTTCATCTTTCGCTCTGTCCCCACACTGGCTGACTATCCCTGTCCCTTCAGGGGCAGTGATATCTCTGCAAGTCCAGTTTACATCTGCCTGAACTTCAGGTGTCTTTGACTTACACTGAGTTAAATAGGGATGTGGATTTGGAACCTCAGGTACCTGTCTGGGGTTCATGGTGCTGTTGCAGGCATGGTCAACAACTGGCTGTGGAGTTGCTTCTGCTTAAAATAAAGAAAACCACACATAAAACAGCCCTATATATTCTGACTGTGGATTCAGGGGGATCAGGCTGTCCAGGGAAGTGGTGGAAGCACCATCCTTGGAGGTTTTCAAGAAATGTGTAGATGTGGTACTGAAGGTGATGGTTTAGTGGGCACAGTGTGATAGGCTGATGATAGACTTGATGATCTTGGAGGTCTTTTCCAACCTCAACGGTTCTACAAATCCGATAGTATTACAGCTCTGCTCTGATCTGTCTGAGCACCAATGGTGGAATTGCATACACTTGTAGCCAGCCTTGTCTTCTGTGGAATCCCAAGCATGAACCCTGATGTCAGGCAGCATGGTGTATCTGGACCATTCTGGGGAAGGGCCGCATGAAGGGCAATGCGTGTGCGAGTGTCTTTTAGGCTAGAGATATGTTTTTTTAAAAAAATAATAATAATCATTGCAATTATTTACCATATTGACTTTGGTTGCTTTGACACGGTGACCCAAGTAATCAGTTACATTGCAACTCTTTGAATTTCTGATCCAATTAGTTTTAAATATTCATTTTTTAAATCAGTATATAAAAAAGATGCATTACAGTGTTTTCTATTTGTTATTTTTAAGCAAAAAAACATGCTTTGTTTGCTTGGCATGACCTTTTCTTCTTTTCTTAGCATTAAAATTCTCAGTAACAGGCAGGAACCTAGCACAGCAGAGGTTTCAATGCTTTATGGGTGTCTGCTCATTACTGTTATTTTCTTTCATTTTTACTACAAAAGTCTCTAAGTATGACTACCTGAGAAAATGTATTTCTGAATTGAAATGTTTTCTTCCCAAATTCATCAGTATTTTAGGATAATGTATAAAACTACATTTATAACCTTTTGTCATTTCATCTGTTCTTTACAAAACTGAAAACAGCTTTTATGTTAGCCATTGGTTCTGAATTTTACATGTGGTTTAATATTAGCAAAGTAATTTGGAATATATGAAAAAGATTCTTATTTTCTTAGATTTAGAAATATGACAAACATCTTCCAAAAAAAAAAAAAAATCATTATTTTGAAAGTCTTCTTTGGCATTGCTGCTCCTGCTTCTTTGTGTCAGAAACTATGAAGGTGATGCTGTTAGCATTACTGCCTTAACAGCCTGAAAGATTTGACAGTAACTTATATAGCTTCTTGGTGCTGCGAAGCTTAAATTCACTGCTGTATATATATTTTTATCAAATATAGATAAAAATCATTTTTCCAATTATAAAATATTTCATAGTTTGCTTGCGGAAGATATTTGTTTTGATTTAACAAATATTTCCCTCTCAGCTTCCTGAGCGATGCGATCCCTTTCCTTTCCTCCCCCTCTCCCTGCTCCCACCCATCAGTGTTTTTTCTGATGCATTTTCATGTTCCCTGCCCATCTGACCATCACTCTGGGAGGTGCCGGCCACCCATCTCGCTCTCTCTGTCCCCAGCTCTCAAATGATTGCTGTTGCTTTGACTTCTTCGATTTAAACTGTAACTACAGATCAGAGGATGACTTGTGATGCATGTTGGAGCAGAATCTGCCTTAATGCTTGGATGGGTGCCTCTTTTACCGGTCTGTTTTATGGAATTGATTTTTTTTTTCGGCATAAGTTGTGAGGTTTGGCTCCAGATAAATGTGTGTAAACACGTATCGACACAGCCGAGATGTCAGGAGCAGCATGTTTTTAGATTGGGTGTTTCAAATGGTATGGGGCAGCGTTCTTCCAGCAGACCTGCAGCCTTGTTTGAGTGAAGACCCTGATTCCAGATGCCTGGATTTTGTAATCCAAGTAGGCTTGTAAATGCAGAACCAAAAATAGTATTGGTTTGAGAAGCTCTTGAAAACAACTTGGAACATTGTATATAAAGTCTTTTTAAGAATGGGATTGAAGTCTCTGTCACTTAAAAAAAATAAAATAAAAAAAATACAACAGCCTTTCTTTCTGTTCCAGAATAAAATACCATAAATAAATACAAATTCTGGTGAATAAATTGATCTTAGATACTTGTCAGCTTTGGTAAACTGCACCTGTAAGGCGGAAGAGGTAACTTGTATGTCATTGCTCTGGAGGAGCAGGGCTTGACTACTGATGCTATTTTGGATGCTGAAATACACGCTCTAATAATGCACTAGCTACAACCTTGATTTATCTATTTATTCTTGAGCTAGGTACTATGTTCTCTGCATTGTGGAGCAAACAACATAAAATTGTCATGTATTTAATATGCTGATTCATTTCATTTCTCTTGGGAGAGGCATTTTAATAACTTGAGATACACTGAGCAAAAAAACGTGTTTAGGTAATTAGAAAGAGTTTGACACAAAATCTTGAAGTTTTTCCTTGAAATATACAAGAATACTGAGAACTGTGGTGCTCTTCCTCCTGGCCCAGGTTTTGGCGCAGTGTTCTGCAGGATTATGACTGTTAAAATACTGCCAGCAAAGGAGCAAAGGGCAATTTTAGGATACATTTGTTAGGAAAATGAAAGGGATGGCCAGACTGAGGATTCTTGGGGCTTACTATTTGACTGAGCCGATAAATAGAAATAAAATAAAAACATAATGTGTTTTCTAGCTGTCTAGGTAGTTTGCATCTAGTTAGTGGCAGGGGACCCATTTTGTAGGTATGTTTATGATAAGGGTCATTTTCCTAGGTGTATGGGGAATTTTTTAGTGTAAGATCTAGCTTTAGAACAGGAAAGAAACTAGCAAATGAGTTCTGTGGGAGGAAAGTGTGCTTTTTAATAGCCTTACATCTAGAGCATCTGGTTGGAAAATATTTAGGGTATGATGTTCCAAAAATGATAGCAGCTACAACAGAGCTATTGCTCTAAAATACCTACATTCCTCTAACTAAGTAAGACTGTGCTAATTATAAAATTAAACATAAAGCTTGATTCTGGTAAGAATGTCCTTTTTGGAGTGGTTATAAGTTAAGCCAGTTGTGTTTCAGTTATTGTAATTCTGAATGCTGGACATGAAGAATTAGCATATATGTTTGTTGGGCAGCAATCTGTACAATGCACAACATAGCTGTGCCATTTGGAACTGTCTTTCATTTATGTAGGCACAGAGCGGAGTGTTACATCTGTAGTGTAACTGCTGATGAACTTGTTTGCCAGATATTTAACATGATGGTATTTAAACCTCTTAGGAGGAGAATAGCTGCTGAACCGAAAACAGCATCCTCGTACTCCAACCAAACTGTCACTTACTGTGTGCTTTCAGCTAGGAACAGCTTAAGTCTATAGCCAGCTATATACATTCGCATGCAAGTATTTGTAATTTCAGTGTTTTTAAGAATTATAAGAGAAAACATTAACAAATTAATTTTTAGGGACTGATAGATTTTCCTCTTCAAAAATTTGGGTGCTTGAGAATTATCTTTAAGCAGCAGCTCATATAAAGATACACACGTCTAGGGAATTTTTATGGAATTGGAGAGACTGCTCGTTTGTATGACTATTTTTACTTGTATTTTGCTTTGATGTATTTGTGAAGGAAATTCATTGATATATATACGTGCGTAATAAAAGTCAGCTGACAGGTACCATAATATTGGGCCCTTCATTGAAATTCAGCATCCTTTTTGACTCAAACTGCAGTAACGAGTAAGCTGGGGAAGTTCAAAGAGAAGCCTTTCATCTTCGTAGCTGCACAAGGAGCAGTTGCAGGGCACTTGCTCTTTATAATGAGGTTGTCCCTTCTCAAGATCTGTGAGTGTCTGTAGCAGGTTGCTGTATGTGCACGAGGCTGATGATGATCCCAGAAGGATTAGTGGTAAAGCAAGCACTATTCTGCTTACCATGCATTGTAAACACATCTGGAATTTTTTTTTTTTTGTGGATGCAAGTTGGTCAGTCAGACTTCTGCCTTCTGCAGTGTGACAGCACAAGGTGAAAATCAATTATTTGGAGTTGGTTTATGCTTTAATATGGTATCTTTTAAATGCGGATGGTGCCTATTCTTGTTTGAAATGGGATTCATGTTTCTTTGGTCTACAGCAAAAAAAAAAAAAAAAAAAAAAAAAAAAGGCTCAGCTAAGGGATGTGCATTGTATTATATATTCACCCATAATGTTTCTGCTGTTTACATATATGAACTTCAAGTCAGGAAATGAAAAGAGAGGGAAAAAGTGGACATGAGAATTCAGAGGGATGTTTGATGTCACAGTCTTAGCTTCAGTTTCATATTCCCTGTACCTCAGCTGGGATCTTTGGATGATGTCATTCATGGACATAATAGAATCAATGAATCACAGAATCACAGAATGGCCAGGGTTGGAAGGGACCTCAAGGATCATGAAGCTCCAACCCCCTGCCACATGCAGGGCCACCAACCTCCCCATTTAATACTAGACCAGGCTGCCCAGGGCCCCATCCAGTCTGGCCTTGAACACCTCCAGGGACGGGGCATCCAAATAATAGGACATGCAAAGCTGAGAACTGCTGTTGTCCATCAGGCTTCTAGTAATGAAGATTTCAAAGCAACTTTGAAAAGGGACGCCTGGCAAAATACATCTGCATAAATGCCCTGGGCCGCCATCATGTAGGAAATCTACTCTAAATCATAATGGAGTTTGGTTGAGGTGACATTCCCTTTCACCTGAAATTTATATGGAAAATCTTCTCTGGAACCTTCTACAAGATTCCAGGAACTGGAGGGATAGGTATCCTGCATGTTTAGCAAGGGAATAAAAAGACTTTGAAAATGATTTCATTCTGTAGACTCAGTAATTTGACAGAACTGTGAGGTAAATGGGTACATTGGTATTCCCTCCAACTTACATCAGTGAAGTCTAATGTTAGATGTTCCTTGTGGGGAATAATGCACGTTTGAATAAGATTTTTAAGTCTCCTGGACAGACTGTTGAAAAACAACTCTTTAAATGTATTAGCTCTTTAGTTTGTTTTGCCTGCGTTGATAAGAAGCTCTGATCTCCTATAGTTCTGTTCTTTTACAACTCAGTGTTTTTGTATGTTAAAAAAAGGTGAGTTGTTCAGTTAAATGCAGTGTGACATTATGCATGTGATACTGCAGTTGGCTTAATTTATGAGTCATCTGGGTATGAATTGTTTATCTGGACAAAGAGATTATCTACTGTAAAATGATTTTACAGAAAAGTATTGAACAGTGGTGGTCTTTTTTTTTTCATATAAGCAGATGGCTGTTTGAAGCAGAGACCTTGCAGACTTTGTGTGACAGCAATTTTAGGACAGTTAGATGAAAAATGAAGCAGAAAAGTTAAAACGCATGTAAACATCGTTGTCACTTAGAGCAATGGCAGCTGAAGTGCTCAGTGTGTGACTGGACACCACCACCTCTTCCTGTGTGCAGTCCCTTTTCCTGTACAGAGCAGCCCTTCAGCTCACTTACACTGAAAAGCTTTTTGTGACATCTCCTCTAGTTGTAGAACAATACATCTGAGGCTACTCCTGGTCTTCTGCCTTAATTTCCAAACAGAGACAAACACGTCTCTCACTTTGCATTTGAAGTTTTTGAAGCTGCAACTGCTGTCCTTCACGTGCAGAGTCTCACTCTTACGTTGTGCCTGGTTCATGCTGTATTTCAATGTGATTTCATGCTGTATTTCAATGTGATTTCATGAACCACGCCTGGTTCATGCTGTGATTTCAATGGCCACTGCTGTGAGATGAGATTTCTCAGCTAAAAATATTGCTAGTTGTTGGTGACCTGTGTTGATCTGATTAACCTGGCATGCTTGCATGGGTGAGAGAGCTCAGGCTGCCTGGATGCCCTTTGCTTTTGGATTGCTGGAGCTGGGTGATGTGGGAACAGCTGTATGCGAAGTAGGGAGAGCACTGAGACTGGGGGAACATAGACAGTTAAAAAGTAGAGCCTTTAACTCATTTGTACCACTGTAGTCACAGAGTCATAGAATATCCTGGGCTGGAAAGGGCACGTAAGGATCCCCAAAGCCAGCTCTCGGCTCCATGCGGGACCACAAGAAAATCAGAGCATGTATCTGTCTGAGAGCGACGTCCAAGCACCCCTTAAGCTCCGGTACCTCGGGGCCGTGCCCACAGCCCCGGGCAGCCCGTTCCATGCCCACCGCCCCCTGGTGCACACCCTGTCCCTCACCCCCACCCCCCCTCCCCTGACAGCTCCATGCCGTTCCCTCAGCCCTGTCGCTGTCACACACAGCAGAGCTCAGCGCTGCCCTCTGCTCCCTATGAGGAGCTGCAGCCACCATCAGGCCTCCCCTCAGCTCCTCTGCTCTGCGCTGAACAAACTCAGGGTCTTCAGCTGCTGCTCGTACATCTTCCCCTCCAGACCTTTCACCATCTTTGCAGCCCTCTTTAACTTTCCTAATACATAGAAGTCCTTTCTTCCTGGCTGACTGGTCAGCTGTCCTGCTGCCAGTGCTGTGCGAGCAGATGGGAGAGGTCTGATGTGGGCTCCAAGGTGGTTCTGCTGTGGGAAGCGAGTGCGTGAACTTGGCCCGCTGCAGGGATCAGTTGTTCAGTGGTGCTGGATTGTCCAGGCTTCCAGCCTTTTGCAGGACTACATCTATTGTTAGTGAAACAGTGAAGTTTATAAAGGAAGGGTTTGTTCCCAAAGCCAGGACCTTAATTTCAAGCTGACTTCTCTCTGTTAGTACTCCTCAGTTCTGTTATTACTATGCTGTATGTAATCTGTACCTTCTGTGACAATGGAAATTGCATAGGCCTGGTGAAGAGCTCAAGCTGTTATGAGACTATTGGTAAACTTGCTCTATTTCCTTAAAAAAAAAAAAAAAAAAAGAAAGAAAAAAAAAGTGTGAAGCCTGTATCCTTCTTATGCCAAATATAGTATTCTTTTGAGTAAGATGTCTCTTCGTTATGTCTATCTCAGAAGCATTTGTAGATAACAAATACATTTGGTGCCAATAATAGCACTCAGTAGTTCCAAGCTAACTTAAAGTACAAGACCATAACAAAACTCTAAAAAAAATGGTACCCTGCCAGGTTGTAATTGAGGTGACAGCTATAGAGAAACAAAAGTAGTTCCACTGGAGTTGGGAGAGGCCAGGACTTTTAACATCTTGGCCAGTCCTTGAATTGACTCTCAGCAAAAATTAAATCTCTGTGAATATAGGGAATATGGGCAAAATTACGAGATTATTGCAATGAAAATAATAGGAAAAGGAAGTACTGAAAGTAGACCTTTCACGTTTCAAAAACCAGTATTGGCCTTTTGAAACATTGCCTTTCTGGTGATCTTTGCAAAGCATGTGGAAGAAGTTGGTCCTTTATGGTCAAAATCTTTCCGGAAAGAGTTTAACTGTTTCTCAAGGAAGACACAGTACAATGCATTTTTGTGATGCACTGCCTGCTACTGTTAAAAAAGCCTTCCAGTGTGTGTAATCCCTTCAGTGATACAGTTAAAGAGCTGACTCTTGTGGATGTGCTGGTGACTGCCAGTCACAGCAGCTCTCATTAGCATTCATTATTTTAATATTGTACATGGATACCAGCGTAACATTTCTGAAAATGGTTAGCAAATGCATTATATGTTATTTCTCTTTTCCTTTTGTGTTTCTAGTCTGGGACTGTGAAGCTGACCAAACCTGTGGCATTATGGACCCAGCAGGATGTCTGCAAATGGCTGAAGAAACATTGCCCTAATCAGTATCAGATCTACAGTGAGTCATTCAAACAGCATGACATAACTGGTAAAGTATGCACTATCGGAAATATTTTACTTAAGATGTAACAAAATGTTTTACTTTGTTGGTAATAGACTGTGGCTGTACATTGAGGGGGTTTTGTTGATTGTATGACTCCAGAGTTCCAAGGTCTAGAGCAGGGGGACTATCCACTGATTGGTAAGGGATTCTCCTCTCCCTCTAAAACAGAAGTTTCAGATTATTCAAGATTAAAACAATAAGGAAAGAAGTCAGTCTTTATGAGGGTAAGGGCCACACCCTGTTCATTACAATTGAAACCCCAACTGTTAAGAAATATCTCATGAGAAAAAAAGAAAATTGTTTTTTTTTTCATTGAGAAATATTTTTTTAGGTTATGTTTATATTCTTGGGGCTGGAAAGTGAGATCAACTGTTCCTCTCCCTGGGGCTGAATCGGGATTAACATAGCAAGTTTTTTCTTACACACATTTGTCTAACTCTGTTCTGGAAAACTAACAATGAAGAATATTTTTTATCTCTTTATTCTAGTGCTTTATGGTCCTTACAATTAATAAAAGAAATAGTATTTCTGCCAGTGAAACTGATTTCTGTCCCATAAGTAGCTGGAATACACATCATCATTTGCTTTCTTGCATGTCTTCCTTTATTTGATAAGGAGCTTCCCACTTTATGAATTTTCCTTGACTAGTCTAAAAAGTATTCATTCTGTCACATTTTTTCCCTCAAACACCCATAAGACATCTAAACCCTCATCACTTGCTGTCTCGTCAGCTAACCATACATTGAAAAGCATCCTCGTATTTTATTTTCTTATTTGCTTTATAAGTTGATATTGATTTTGTTGATCTCATTGGCTTTTTAACTCCTTTTCAGTTTCCAGTAGTAGTATATTAACTGGCCACTTTGAATTGGCATCGTTCAGCTGAGTAGCTGGACTAATACAAATACAGCTGTAACTTGGGAGTTAAAGAGCATTTTTACTCATATCACAGGAATTATTTAGACTGTAAAAAGTTTCATGTGGAACATTAATTTGTTCTCTGAAGTGGTGGTATACAAAACATGGAATTGACATTCAACCATTTAGTATCACACAGTGATTTCTGTTCCACATGCGAACTCATTGTAACAATAATGTATTGTTAACTTTTGCATGTTCATTGCCTGTTTGTATACGTGTACTCGTGGTGTTTCAAATTTTCCATTGATTCCTTTTGTTACTCTTTCCTTTTTGATAGCGTAAGTAATTGCAAACAAAGCAAATTGAGCTACTAACCTTCAATTTCTATAAGGCCCTGAATAAACATTTGCACTAATATGGAAGAGATTTTTTGTTTCAAGTTGGTAAATGTTTAGTTTTTGTACATAATTACTGCACCTATTTCCTCTAAGTTGTCATCTGTTTCTCAGTATCTTGAATGTAGTCCTTAAAAATGGAGTCTGCATCTTTGACAAGTGTACAAAGCTGACTGGCTCCAGAGAGCTAGCAGAAAAGTTTGAAATGAAGCTATTTTTTCTTTTCTCTAGTACTGTTATACTATTACGTTGTCTCTTTAGAATTAAAGCTTTACGAGATGAAGTTGAAGAAAATGTTTTTCTTTTCAACTAAATGTACATGGATAGCATTGTAGATAGGTGAAAATTCAAACTTTGTAGACCTCAATGAGAAGAGAAAATCAAAATTGATCTTGAGAGAGGTATACAGAGGATATTAGCATGAGCGTTAGAAAATAAGTCTACAGTAAAAATAAAGAAATAAATAAAATTAAAAGTAGGATTTCATGGTCCTTGTGGGTCGCTTCCCACTCAGAATGTTCATAACAGAAGGAGTGAAATAATGTTTGTACAGATTTTACGAATTATTGTGATAATGAGTGAAATGAAAACACAGGAGTGTACTTCCAGCGCCGTTTGTCCTATGACTCAAATTACTTGAAATCTACCAAAGGGGGAGAACAGTAGATTTTGGGCTCAAAAAAAGTAAAACATGAAAGGAACGTGAAAACTACTATGAAGATTAAGCCAAGATAGTGTAACTGTTTCCAGATATGCTTACGCAAAAGTGATGTGATTGTTGAAAATTTCTCAGGAATTAAGTTGACTTTACAGGCTTCTTTGATATGGAAAAATACAGTAAAAAGGACCTGAAGAAAATGACAAGAAAAGGATATTTATGATTTATTTAAAGATAAAATCTAAGGCCTGGTCACAAGCCAGGAATAAAAACCTTGGAGAAACTTATCTATAGGTTGTCACCTTAACCAATGGTGTTGAAAAGCACAATATTCTGAGTATTTGGAATGTTAGTTGCTGATTACAGTTTATTGGGTTGGGGCAAAAATGCAAAGCAAAATATCCTTTGTAGAGAATTTATAAATTTATGCTATTCCTGACAAAAAGCAGCTGCAGTGTATAAGAAAAAATGATCTGTTGTTACACCTAGCAAGGAAGAAGTAAATTTATATGAACAGTGGTCTCAATTATGGCTTGATTCAGTGTTTTTTCATTAGATTTCCAACAATTCAAGGGCAATGGCTGATGCTTTCTAGGGAGGGCAAAGCCCCTTGTACCCCATGTAGGATGGGACTTAATGGCTGGGGAAGCTTTGTTGAAGGGGACTTGCCTGGTAGACAGTAAGGTGAAACTAGCCATTAGTGTGCCTTGGCAGATTAAAAAAAGCCATCAGAATCCTGAACAGTATTAATAAGCACGTAGCCAGCAGATAAAGGGCAGTGGTTGTGGTTCTTAGATTCCAGTTCTTGGACCTTGAATGCTGTTAAGAGATTGACAAACTGGAACAAGTTCAGGTGGGTACCACCCAGCTGCTCAGAGCTGGATCGCTTGCAGTGTGAGCAAGGGCTTGAGTGAGCTGGGCTTGTTCACCCTGGAGAAAAGGTGACTTGCCAGGGATAAGATGGGAGACTAGCAGGAGCCCCAGGTGCATAGAAATGTTATCAGAAAGATGAGGCCAAATTCTTCATGATGACAGTAGACTTAAGTTGAAGTGAGAGGTTAAAGCTGAATGTATTAAGAAACTTTTGCCTCATGAGCACAGTTGATATTGGAACAAGTTGTTCACAAGGTTGTGCTGTCTCCATCCTGGGAGGATTTCAAGCCCCAGCTGGAAAATGCCTTCAGCAATGTGATCTGATCTCATAGCTGACCTGCTTAGAGCAAGAGGCTGGACTGGAAATCTCCCGAGGTGCCTTGCAACCTGAATTCTCCAGTGATCCTATGATTTGCTAAGTAATTACAAGCACCTCAGGACCAATTACATGCATTTTGCAGCCAGATGGAGAAGATAAAATACAGAAAGGCCCAGTAAGAATTTGGGATATGTTTTGTAAACACAAAATCCTTGTGATCAGTGAGCGGAGCATCTGGATGACTTATTAAGCAAATGGGTCAAAGGTTATTTAACCAGAACCAAAACAATGTAAAAGGCCAACTCTGAGCAAGATCTAAGGGTTCCTGGAATGAATACAGAAAAATAAGACAATAAAAAGGAAGGAACAAAAATGACAGTGGCCTGTGCAACCAGGAACACAGTGGTAATAGCATGAGCTTGTCACAAGAGGGTCTTCAATAGATGATGACTTTTACACCAATGTGAGGGAGTATAAAAAGTTGTTCTGACTGTACAGCCCTACTTTATACCAGTGTAGTCTGTGCAACAAAAGTGAGAAATGGACTGAGCTTTTGGTGTTTGCATATGTCTTTGAATTTGCCAGACAGCAACAGATGTAAATGACTAGGGAGTTCTTGAGGGGTGAATTGTTCCTTGGCAGTATTATCCTGTAGCACTGAAATAAATTATGGTTTTTGCAATGCCTCAGAATTAATAGGAAGATTTGTCTTAGAATGACTAAGGAATCACCATTTTTAGGAAAACAGTTCATTGACAAAGTAATAAATAAGATGTCTGAAGATCTACTTATTGATGTGTGATTTGTTGAAAGGAAGGAAGGAAAGAAACCCGCTTCACCTCTTGTTTTTACACCCTGCTCCCCAGTGTGCTAATGCATGTCTTCAGAGCATGAGGTTTTAATGCTATGATCATTAAACAAACCTCATTCTGTCAAGGTAATACCCAAGAGGTACCTTGGTCCAAGTGAAGAAATTTGATAGGAGGTACTTGAAAGGACTCAAGCCTTTTTAAATTAAACTTTTAAGGAGGAAAGGAACAGGACTCAAGGAAAAGCCTTTTTAGTTTTAAAAGGAACCAAAATTTTATGAATATTCATTAAATACCAAATGGCACCTCAGAAAATGAGATATGAGCTGCTACTGAAAACCTACAAATAGCCTCGTGATCTGGATAATTCTATAACCTTTTAATATGCTTGCATCAACTATTTGCCTTATACAACTTCATCAACTGTATGCCTTATATTTTTATGAAATTCCTATAAAAATAATGCTTTTAAAGACTGAAACATTTTTTTTTCATTTGATTAACATATTTGCAAAATGTTAGGATTATGTCATAGCAGCTGAAATATGTTATGAGCACGTTGGTGAAAGGATGATCTTGTGATTTAGGATACTGTTCTGGAATTTGGCTCTATTTCAGGTTATTCTGCTATTGGAGAGGTAGCATTAGAGAATCCTAGGGACTGAAGTTACTCTATCCATATAGAGAAAGGGCCTCTCTTTTATTATCACAGTGCTGCTAGATACATTTCCAAGATACACAGTTAGGTTATACACTGTCTCACACAATTGAGTGGGTTTGGTCTACAAAGCACGCAGTAATGGATGGGTGAGAGGCCTGAGATGGAGAGCAGGAGGCTTGGGTCTCATTCCCAGCTCAGCTTCACGGCTCAGGGGGTGGGAAGGGTGATGACAAGCGGGTGGTTTTATTCACCATGTGATATCTTTCTGATCATGTTCATCCTCCTCATTCACGTTTTGGTGTCTGCACAACAGAGATAACGATAGTGGTTTTTAAATAATTGCATTGTGATACTGAATAAAAGATGCTTAAGAGCCAGCTGAGTCTTCCTGTTAACGGTCCTTTTTATTTGAAGGAACTTTTCACTTGCTGTTTCCTCCCTTGAGAAGTGATTCTAACTTCGTTATCCTCTCGTGATGGTTAAGTATCAACCGTGCACCTCACGAGGCCTCATCAAGAAGCAAAACAATGTTCTCTTCAGGTGGCCCCACTGCTTTCCCATCTGGTGCTTGTCACCTGGCCCTCCCGAATCTTCCCTCAAATCCTACTGTAGTTTCAGTGTAGAAGGTGACAGAAACTGGCACCTTTTCTTAGCTTATTTTATTTCACATTGTTTTATTGTCCCTTATAAATGACTCATAACCGACTTTCCAGATTATTGGTTGAGGACTGGTTTTATGATCAGATATAGGACTGGTTCCAAGTTAAGAAGGTCCTGGTTCTAGGCAAGGTGTTATAGGAAGTTCTTTAACCTCATTTAGAACATTATTCAAGTTTTGTTTACCACCATTTTCCTTGGTTACAAACCTGTGATAATTTGAATGTTCCTTTGCACACTTCTACTCAGCGCTCAGATCTCAGAAAGCATCTACTTTATTTACAGAAAAAGAAATCAATTTTGATAGAAACAAACAAAACAAAACCAAAAACCAACACAACCATCATTGTTTTCAAAGGGAGGATATTTCCAATAAAACATGAATTAGCTTCCTTGTTTTACGTATGACTGTTCATTTTGACACAATGGACTTCTCCTCCCTATCAGTGTTCATCTGATGTTGGTTAAGGCCTGCATGGATGGGGCCCTGGGCAACCATATCTAGTGCCTAATTTAGTGGTTGGCAACCCTAGCCATGGCAGGGAGGTTGGAACTAGAATATCTTTGATGTCCTTTCCAACCCAAGCCATTCTATGATTCTGTGGTTTGTAGAAATAGCTTCCATCTCCACCCCCCTCTGTGAAACCTTTCCCTTCTCTGTGGTGCAAGGGGTAAGCTGGCCTTGTCCACAACCCCTTCTGCCACTTTTCCTTGCACTTTCTGGGAGGTCTTAGCAGCACTGTTGGTTGGTGGGCTGTCAGATCAGTCCAGACTGCTTTCATCTGCAGTTTAAAAGCAAAATTACCGTTTCACGCTGAAAAAAGCTTTTATTCTGCTCTCTGGATAAGGTCAGTCTTCTTTTCAGCATTCTTCATGCAGCTGTGATGCTGGTGTTAGAAAATGTGAGGGACTAAAGAGTTCTCCCTATTTCATACTTGGCTGCTTTCAGACTTTCAACATGTGGAACGCATCAAAGAGTGACAACTTTGGGATAAAGCTCCAGTTTGCATAATATGTGGCAAAATGTTCTCTTTTTTTGCATGGAAAATAGTATCAGAAATATTTTAATGTAATCTTGTGTTTATATAGCTTTGTATGTATTTAATTGAAAGAAGTAGGGTAGACCGAATAGTTGGAAAGCAGAAATATTTTCTTTTTTTTTTCTTAATACCTGTTATTGATAAAAGAACTTTTTTTGTGAAAGGTATTGTCTTTCTTATCTGAACGGTGGGTTAGGTTTTTCAGTCAGATTATAGTGTGTGAAATATATAAGAAACTCCCAGAAGGCAAAATAATACTGCACCTATGTTTCAACTTCTTGGAATTGTTCAGATAGTGCTCCAATATTAAATTATTTATTTTTATCCTGAGAAGTTTTCTGTGTGAAAAACCACCTCTGGAGTATTATGGCAGAAATAGGAGACTGCTTTTAAAGTGGCTGCCCTGACAAGGTCTTTGTTGCTAAACCAACTTGCTGCTTATGTGTAGAGGAGCCAGCCCTATTTGTGTGTGCCCAAACGAGTCACTTAGTGATGACATGGAACGATCTTCTCTGCTGCACCCGAAGCGATGGGGAGTGTCTAATTCCATTGTTTGTTATATAAAGTCACATCTAGAGGAAGTTGTATTACTTTGTTGTGTGTCTAATAGGAAAGGGAAGTTGCCAAAGGGCGATTGAGGCATGTTTGGCCTTTCTTGCCAATGGCTTATTAATGTTACTACTTCTCTATGTACTAAACTTGGAATTAATGATTTCCATTTTCCTCCTCCATTATCACATGGGTGAGCTGCTCTGCAAGTCATTGATGAATGTTTTACACTCTCTTATTTGATGTTTCCTGGATCTGGTCTCTTTGCTCGGATGTGCTCTCTCCATGTGTAACCACCTGGGAAGATCTCTCGTGGTTCCAATAAATGACTCCTCTACAGCATACTCAAAGCAGAATTGCACTCTAGCTGCTTCTTTTTCTACACTCTGCCACTGCATAGGAATTCAGTAAAAGCTGGAGCTTTTACACCTTCCTGATGTATAACACAATCCGAAACATTTTTTAAATTGAAACTTGAAAATATAGTTTTGGTCCTTGAGCTCCGGGCTTGAAATTCTCTAACAGCTTAGCCTCAGATAAGTTATTCTGTACCTTTTGAGTGTGAGTGTTTAGGTGACAGGAGAGAAAAGAGTATTGCTCTTCATTTGAAGTAGTGTTTACGTGCACTTAGTCCTCAGTACTTGGTCCTCGAGCACTGTCAGAATTAATGTTTCATAATTGCATACAAAAATAATTGGATTATTTCTTCCCTCTAACTTTATTTATTTATTTATTTGCATTTTTAAATTTAACCTTGTTCTACTTGCTTTAGTCAACTTCTGCTAACTAGAGATCATACCATCTTTTACCCTTCTCTCTGAAATCTATTTTACCCATTCCTTGTAAGCTGGATCCGCTGTACCCTCTAAGAAAACACCTATTCACATTATTATCATTTAAAGTCACTTCCAGAACTTCTCAGCTTGGCAGCTAGTTTCAAAATCTCTTTCTGTTTCATACTCTGAGGGGAACTAAAAATGTGAATTAGGTAAGATACAGAAAGCTGTATCAAAACCTATTTCAGGAACTCTTGAACCATATTGTAAAGCTTGGTGATATTTCCTGGCTTGCAGATAAGGCTGCACAGTGTGTCTGCAAGAACTCAACACTGATTGTGATCCATTGACAGAGCTAAAAAGCTTAGAAGTTACTGATTTAGCCTTTGGGTGCTTACCCTATCTATCTTAGGTGTCTCAGGCATCCAACTTAAGTGTGATTTAAAAGACCAAGGGTAAATGAATAGATTATTGAAGGAATCAATTGAGAGGCAAGGAATGCCTCCAAACAGATGAATTTAGTGAATTTAGAGAAAGGAGTTATAAAAACAACCCTTTCATACTCACCCAATTTCCTTTTTCTCTGCTGTTTGTTTTGGAGACAAAAGGAAGAAAAAGGCTTCACCATAATAACCTTGACATGTCTCTTATTAAGTATTTTTTCCTTTAGGTGCATCAGATGAGTATTGACTACTTTATTAATAGTTGTAACAGTTTGTCAAATAATAAAGCTCTACCCTTTCATTTCATTTCTCAGGAAGCTCTCTTTCTACAGGCTTTTGCAACCATTGCCAGTTGTTAGTGATTAGGTTATTACTTTACCATATTCCTTGATCACTAGGCTGTACGATACTGAAGCTAGGCAGGGAGAAGCACTGTTGTTACCTAGAGATCTCCAAGGAATACCTTGAAGCCTTAGAAAGTAGCACTGCTGACTCTGAGCACACTTCTTTATTTCCCTCTTTTATGTTCCTCTTTGGTTAATACCAATGAAGTGCTTCAATATGGTGCATAAATGCTCATAGCATTTCACTGAAATGAAGGATGGAATTCTCAGTTTGGAACTGAGCATGTAATATTTAGGCCTTCCTGTGAATTATACTGATTCCAAGTATCCTGCCCTGACCAAAGTCTCAGTAAGTGTAGTTCTTCAGTGCTTTTTAAAGATTTCTGCTCTATCTGTTGAGTTGGGAACTTATATTTTCAGCTAGGTTAAACTGCCAGTCAGTGCTTCTGGGTTCTCATTTGCTATAAAGTTAGGCTTTCTTGCAGCATTTTGGAAGTTCTGATTCTTGTTTCAGTTTGGAATCAGGACAAAAATGGGAGATATTGGACGATCTTCTTTCAGATTACTTGGGGTTATAGCCTGGGAAGGGGTCTTTATCTTCTTGCTGTGCAGACATAAAGTCAATTTTATGGCTCAGTTGTAGGTAAGGAAAATTTAAATGGGGAAAACTTAAGTGATTAAGCTGAGGAGTTGTTAGAGGACCTTACAATTCTTCACTTTGAAGAAGTGAATTAATTTGCTGCTTAGTGGGTGTGTGTTTGTGATATCAGTGAGCAGCTAAAGCTGATTCTTTATTTCAGCTTGTTACTTGCCAGCATGTGCTATTCACGATATGGGGATTTAGTTTTAATGTAATCTTATAATTATTTGGCAGTGTTCCCCAGTCTAATAACACAGTTAGCCTAATGATGAAATGCAGAAGGAAGCTCTCCTGAAATCCCGAAGTCTTGGACGTGGTGTCTTCCAGGTTTGACTTCTCTACTGGGACACAAACAAACAAATGCACGCTCAGGCTCACACATCCGATCTATCTGTAACTTATGGTATTCCTTCTTTCATTGCAGACTTCAAGCATTATCTAATCCCCTCTGACTCTCCCTCAGCCAGGAACCTTCAGACAATTATGCTGTGATTTGATCTTTGATTTGATCTCTGTTTTTCTTTGTTGTTTTTTTTTTTTTTTTTTAAAGGTGTATACGTAGCTGATGAATCCACTCGTGCACCATATCTCTAACAGATGAATTGTTATCTTTAATTTTCCCTTAATTGAGTTTCTTATGTTCTTAGCTGCCTTCTGTTTTTTTTCTTTCTGGACTTCTTGTCAGGATACTTGTGGAATTGCCAGCAAGAGCTGGACTTGCTCTGTGTAGATGTTCTGTGCCCAGAATTCCCCGGGTATCACTGGCTGAAGGGTAGTGGCCATATGTAGTCTTTAGTACTTTACAAGTGTATCCGGGTTGATGTTCACAAAGAAGTGGAAATGCACTTTGGAAAAGTGTTATATTATTATTATTATTTTTTTTCTTAGCTCTTTGTTAAGTTTGTCTTTGTACAAAACTTGAACAAAAGTTGTAAAACAGCCCGAAGAGACCTGATTCTGACTGTCTCACTGTGCAGTGTGGTAGAAATCCTTTTTTGCTGTCTTTCAGGAAAGACTGCAGTAGTTTATTGACATGTAGTGCAATAATTCTTCGTTCCTCAGGGGGGAGCTTACATACCAGCTAACTGATACCCAGTCTCCAGTTTGAGATTCTGCTAGGCTGTATTTTCAGCAACGTTATGGTGTTGGAACACGTTATCCAATCTGAAGCTAAATTACAGCAACAGCTATGATTAGCTACAGTAGGCTTTATCCTGACAGAATATCCACATTTGTGTAATCTTGAGTCTGTGATGACTGCACAGTGATCTGTGTAGGACAAGCCAGACCTTACTTTCAGTTTTCCATTCCTTCAAATCTGTAGACCATTGCTTTGATGGCTGCTAATTTTTTCTTATCTTTCTTTGAAAATGATTCAGTTTTTGGAAATATCAGCCCAGCCAACTGAGCCTTTTACAGAGAACAAAAAGACAGGAAGAAAAAGTACTCCTCTCTTCCCTAGCACCACTGTGTTCTAATAAAAGTAAAATCCAAAGTTCCCTTTTTTCTAACAGCTCAAGTGCTGAAAAAGCTGGCCTTCGAGAGTCGAGATTTACCAAGGGAGTAGCTTTCAGTGAAAAAAAGTGCTGTCCATTGAAAATTTGATGTAGTTAATTGAACAGGTCAGAAAGTCTGACCGGGTCTGGTACAGTGTATCTGACACGGAGCTTCATCCTTGTTATTGTAGAATACACGGCAGAAGAAAGTCAGAAACACCTGGCTCTTTTAGCAGAGATGTAAAGACCCAGCATTTTCCTCTTGAATTCAGTGGAAGGAGCTCTTGGAACAGATAAAAGACTGGATCCTGCCCAAGCCCTTCCTGAGTTTGGGAACTGATTTTCAGCCCTTTGCCCAACAGGATCTGCATGCCCTGTAAAATGGTTGTCTGATAGATTCCTCAGATCTTAGTAGTGACCAAGGCTTTAACTAAACCAGTTGTCTGTTCTTCTGTGAGCGGCCAGTAGGACTGCTTGCTTCTGAGGAAGAGAAATCCAGTGTGAGCAACTTGAGCCTTTGTATTGATTTTTGTTGTTTATAACAGGAATACTACAGATACAAATATGAGCCTAGGCACACATAAAAAAGCAGATTCTTAAGCCGTTTTGGTCTGCAACATGGACACCTAGATTAATCTGTGGCCCTTCTTAAGCAATTGTGTCTGCAGTGCATCTTTAAAATTTTAACATAAATATATGTTAAAATAAGCATATACTGTCTTTTCTCTTCCCAATAATTCATTAACCTTATTTAACCCAGAAGTAAATACTGGAAGCCGACTTGGTTATACAGCAATAAACATAAAGTGGTTAACCTCAGAAAAAATTTGGGATCTACTGTTGGATGGCTTATTAGAAGTGTTCTGCTTATACTGAACTAAAGTGGCAGAAATGCATTCTGCTGTGGATTTCAGTCATTCAAGACTACATGTATTTACAGCAGAAGCAAGGTTAAAGGATAACACACAGAAATGATGTTAGAATGTGAGCTGTCCCACAGAAGCTTTGAGAACCTCGGGAGCCTGCAACTCACTGAGCTATACAGCCCCCACCCCATTCTTCAACAGCACTGCCTGAAAGACAGCAATTCCTGTCCACCAAGTTGGTAAGATAAGCCTCCATCTTCCACAGATTAAAAATGCTTTTAATCAGTGACTAAAAAAAGAAATGCTCCCCAGAGGGGCATTAGAGGATCTCTTCTGTTTTCTGAAATGCAGAACAATGATACAGTTGAGGAAATGTGTATTTTTTGTCAGTGTGCCATGTATTCAGGATAGGCCGTCAGTGTAATCCCTGTACCGACAACTGTTCTGACAGGACACCTGTGTCTTATTGTGCTGTGGTTAGAGGAGGATCTTTCACAGAACTCTTTGATACCAAAACCAGGTTTCTGTATTTAAATCTCAGTTACTGTCTCTGCAGGTTCTATTGAGTGCAATGAATTGCAGAATTGAGATGACTTACGTTTTCACAGATCAAACTAACAAATCTTGGAGTTATTTGTGTTGGCAGTGTCTTGTTGAGACCAACCACTCCCCCCCCCTCCCACCTCTCAAGGAGCGTCAGCTAGAGCAGATTGTCCAGGACTTGGTCCAATTGGGTTTTGAGTCTCTGCACAGATGATCGATTTAGCTGAGGTTTTTCTCAACTGTAACTATGACGTGCATTTTTAGTGTTTATTTTACATAGGCTACGTATATTCCATCTTGTAGTGCATGCTTTTGACCTAAATCTAATAGCTGAGAACCTGAAGATGGATTATAGGGTTATTCAAAAAGCAGTGCCAAATGTAGAACAATCCCAAATGGCTTATAAGGAAGTGTTTGTTATGTGTTCTAATTTTTTGTTGCTAAGTTGTTTTTGTTGTTAAGTATAAACAGTGTCTGGAGATATGCCAGGAATGTGACAATCTGTTAGGAGCATGTCACATCTATAAAGTACTGTGATCCAATGCGTTGTCAAGCACTAGTTAAACAATGATGCTAAACTGCCTGTGTCCATTGGTTTATGAATGTTATATGCACGTAGATAAAGCTTGTCATATACTGGCTTATCAAAAACAAACAAAAGACAGCTTGACTGTGATGAATGTCACCTGTAACCTTTATCCTGAGCTAATCTACTTCTGAATTTGCCATTCACAGATGTGCACAATTCCTTTTTATGTCACATTAAGCCACATTCAAACCCATATCATACTGACTCACTCCAAGTCAGTCTCACAGAGAAAGCTTCTTTCTTTTCAGAAACGATGCTGTAGGATTTTGTTCTTTTTGTTACACTCAACACAAGGAACTACAGACCTGTTATCCTCTTGCCAATTCTGCTAAAATAATGGAACAGTTAATTTAGGTTTCTGTCAACAAAGAATGGCATTGTATAGTTAATACCAGTCATCTTGATGACCAACCTGTCAAACTAACCTGATACTCTTCTCTTTTCTTTCTTTTTTTCTTTCACATTGGCAAGGTTACAAGCTGAGTAGTTACCGGTCCCCATGTAGAATATAGTGTACTTATCCCCCGAAGCATAAAGCGTAGGATTATGTGACATCTTAATTAAATATTTGCCTTTTCATTTGTACGCTGTGTGCTGGAGTCTGGCTGGTTTGTGAGCGGATGCCCGTACATGGGGAGATGCCAATGAACAAGGGCATTGCTGGTGTCCCATGCACTGGTCACGCAGCATCACCTGGACTTTGTGCTGGTAGCTCAGGATTATGGTTAGGCGCAGTAGCCAACAACGAGCAGAGCGGGTTGGTGGTACAAGTATGGTGTGAGTAATTGAGTTAAATGGTCCTGGCAAAATGTGTATGATTGTAGCCAAATATAGTGCAGTATCTGAGAAATCCCTTCACCCTGCAGGGATACCCTCTTACCCCTTGGAAAGCTGCCTGTCAAAGAAGAAAATGAATTAGGGGTTTTGTAAATAGCTGTGTTACATGTACACTCAATGCAAAGCTAATGGGACTTATGTAATCTCTGGTTATAGAAGTATTGAGTAGCAGGGACCGTTGTAATGTGCACAGATCAGGTCGCTTAGGGCTTTACTAAGATACTGCATCCAGTTGTAGCATTTCAATTCCAAGAACAGCAAAGAATAGATGGAAGGAGGAGCCCAGGGTTTTCTCAAGCCTGGAAGATGAGCCTTGTGTTGTCATGTTACAAGAGATGAAGCTGCTGAAAGGAAGGTTGATAGGTGACCTGATAACTGGGAATACGGACTTAGCAGGACAACAGCATACGTTCAAAAGCTGAAATTGGAAGCCTGAGTGATTCAGTAATAAGAAAATGAATCCTGTCTTTGCAGGTCATTCAGCAGCAGAGCTGCTTACTAGAAAAAAGGGCAGACACTGACAGAATTGAGTTTTTAAAAAATGAGATAGATGGGAGGAAAAATACGGTAGGCATGTGTACACACAGCACCCAGGCTGCACGATGCTGCATGATCATAGCCAGCCTTTAGCAGAAACACCTGCAGTCTCTAGACTCCGATACACTCTACAGCTTCTGTGGTTTGGCTTTTCTGTTTTGTGAGAGTTGAGGCTTTCAGAAACAAAGGCCCCTGGGAAGCTCAAATGAGGCTTGAATGAAGCACCCTGTGTTGTGTGAGAAACCTATTAGGAAAACACCAGGTGAAATAATCTGCTATTACCCAGCTGTATTTGCAGTCTATAAGTGTTTTTTCCTACTTATTCAATCTGTATATCAGACTAAGTCTAGGGTAAAATTTCTGATATAAGGACAACTTTTCTTTGTGTTGCCACGTTGTGCAGCATGCTACTGTATGTGCCACTTCAGAAAAAATCGTGTTAGGAGTAAGAACCTGTACTTAGGACACAATGTGGTAAAATCAATCAGTAATTCGTATGTGTAACTCTTGTTCTCCCAGCAGCTCTCTTAGGGCTTGAATCCATTGTTTCTTTTCTGTTTGAGCAGATAGGGTGTTAGAATAGATTGGTGTACTATAGAACAGTTGATTTGGAGATTTAAAATCACTATGTTCTTTTAGAAACTTCTTTTGACTTAAATTTTGTAACTGTACTAAATGGGATGTATGCAAAAATGACTTCTCTAAATAGTTTTGTTGCACATTTTCTGCTAGTCTAGTGAGATCACAGAATCATAGAATCATCTGAGTTGGAAAGGATTTTTAAGTGTATCTAGTCCAACTCCCCTGCAATGAACCAGGACACCTACAGCTAGGTCAGGGTGCTCAGAGCACCGTCCAGCCTGACCTTGAGTGTCTCCAAGGATGGGACAGCCACCACCTCTCTGGGCAGTCTGTTCCAGTGCCTCACAACTCTTACTGTAGGAAACTTTCCCTACCTCCATCTAAATCTCCCATTTTAGTTTGAAATCATTTCCCTTTGTCCGATCACAACAGACCCTGCTAAAGAGTCTGTACTTTCTTATAGCCACTGTTCAGATACTGAAAGGCCTCTCACAGGTCTCCCAGGAACTGCTCTCTTCCAGACTGAAGAGCCCCAGCCCTCTCAGCCTGTTCTCAAAGGGAAGTGTTCATGCCTTGGATCATTTTTGTGGCCTTCCTCTGGACATGCTCCAGCAGGTCCATGTCTCTTCTGTACTGGACACAGTACTCCAGGCGAGGTTTCACCAGAGCTGAGCAAAGGGGCAGGATCACCTCCCTTGCCCTGCTGGCCATGCTTCTTTTGATGCAGCCCGGGATACGGTTGGCTTTCTGGGCTGTGGGGGCACATTGCTGGCTCATGTCCAGCTTCCCATCCACCAGTACCCCTGCGTCCTTTCCCAGAGGGCTGTGCTTTATCCTTTCATCCTCCAGTTTGTAATGGTAGTGGAGGTTGACATGACCCAGATGCAAGACCTCACACTTGGCTGTGTTGGACCTCATGAGGTTCTCCTGGGCCCACAAATATTAATATATACTCATATACCATTCTATTCTATTTTTCATTCTCCATTCTATTTTTAGGTATCACTTGTGTAGGAGATTTCCCATATAGATTATTAATGCCATCCATTTTCCATGTTTATTTACACATTCTTTTTAGATCAGGTAAACATTTGTTGATGAAATTGTATTTGGTGCATTCTTACTGGAGCAGATACCAGAATCTACAGCCTGTTCAGAGACTTTGACTTCTGGAGCTGTTACCTGGGAATTGCTGTAAAAAGCACTGTAGGATAGGTAAATAATTCTTCAGTCAGACGATGCTTTTCTTTACAATTGCAACATCAGAAGTGGTTATCCCACTGTCATAAAACTGATAGTGAAAATAACTATCTGAAGACAATTTCTTCCAAAGGCATAAAACTTCAAGTTGTTTTTTTTTTTTTTTTCAAGTTCAGAGATGTGTGGACATCAATTGACATAGCCTTGATCTGATCAACAGAACGATTTGAACTGTAGTGTTATCTTTGGCCTGCATATGCTACATAAAGCAGTGCCATTGAAATTCCTGATCCATCTCTGTGTTGCTGAGGTGGGACCTGTAACTGCAAAATGCAGACATCAAGTCTATCTAAAGGAAAGCTGTGGTGGCCTGCGTTCATCCAGTTTTTTAGGCAGGAGTACATTTTAGCTGTGTAAATTCCACAGCTTCTATTTTCAGTGCCTGGGGCTTCTTTTGTTTTGAGCAGACTACCTAATCTCAGAGTTAGACATTTTGTAAAAAGCTGTTCAAGGATTTAGATTGTAAAGTGAGGGTGTTATCTCTGGTGTTCATTCAAAAAAAGTAATTCAAAGGTAGTAGGCTTCCAGAAGATTTTATCTTGATGCTTGAATTTTCCTTAATTAAAACAAAATAGTTACCTACTCCAATTGAAGTTGAAAGAATACTTTCATCATAGAACTAAGCAACTCTGAACAAGACTTCTCTTTTCTTTGTCTTTCTGCTTGTCTTTTTTAATCATGAGAGGGCTGAACTAGGGGGTGAATGATTCAAGAAAAAGCACTGATTCTGGATAGTCTGAGTCAAATGCCCTGTACCTTTAATACCAATTTCAAAATTGAGATCTGCACTAATGTAGCATGACACAGCTTTGCGTGAGCACGGATCTCAGGCTAAATATGACGGATTGTATGGAGCGTCCATGAACAGCCTTCGCTCTGGGCTGTGAGGTAAGGAAGCGATGGCATGTAATCCTGCAACGGAGGGATACTTAGCACGTGTGCACTTGCAAAGTTTAGCTTGAGCTTATGGTGTTGAGCAGCATTGACTCCCAATGCTGAATTCAGTGCATCTAACTGCTTACGGCATTACAGGAACACATGATGGTTCCATCCTAGTACAGTTTCATTTTTGCCAGTGGAATTCACAGCATCTGACAGTAGGGGAAGTCTCTGGAGTTTTTTATTTCAGATACTGATGAATGTCTGTTCAGGGGACTGCAAATTCTGGCTCAGTTTTTGGTTGGACTGGGACCTTTCATCAATCTGTGTTCAGACTTTGAGTCTTCCTGTTGAACAATCTTCCTGAACTCCAGCAGTGGAAATCTTTAGAAGTTCAAGAGGGACAGTTTTTGTTCTCCTATTGTATCTGGCTCTGAAAAGGTGCTACCTGGCTTGATTGGTTCTGTCCTATAGCCTACATTGATGCATGCACAACATCTTGAAATTATTTTTTGACTTAGTCTGCTGAATGGTTGCAGACTGAAAAGCTTAAAAGGTTCTAATGTGAACAAATGCAGATAGATCTTCATGAAGACAGCATGTTGGCACAAAGGCTTATTTTCAAGTTTTGCTTTCAAACTAGAAGCTGTGGGTTTTTTCTTCCTTTCAATAGCAATTTCTTTTAATGGAACAGCAAGTATTTTCTCTGACCTTGTATTGAAATACATTGACATTCTGGCAAAAACAATTAAGCCTACCAAAAATCAGTCTGATGCAAAATAACTGATGTGGAAATTTTCAGCCTCAGTGATTGTGATTCAGCAACACTTGATGATTATGAAAGGTGTCAAGCAGCTATAATCATAGTCATCAGCACCTGTGCTGTATGCATGTACCAAAACATGCATTTGGTCTCCCTTGTTAAGAATGTATGCAATCCCTAAGCGTTACGAGTGTATCAGCTACATTGTACCTTTCTCAGTGTAAAAGAATGTGTGTTTAGAGGGGCTGCTGCTATTCTGCAAATCAAGTATATACCGTCAGGAAAGCGTTTGATTTCTTACTTCATTGCTTTATTTAAAAATTAATTTGTTGAACTAGAAGTTCATTATCATTCCTTCTATAGAAAAATAATTATCAGTATGTTTAATTTCATATATTTTCTACGCATCGTGATTATTTTCAAGGGCTCTCTGGAACCTCAATAAACATGATATTCAAATATAATCTACACACCTCTTCAAAGCAGCAAACCAGCTGTGGTTATGAGTATATCATATCAATGTGCACGTAGCCTAGAATGTTGCTTTTGTCCAAAAGCAGTGCTTAGGGAGGAGTGTGAGAACAGGACAAGCATGTGTCATGTTTATTTCTGATACCCTCCTGCCCTCCAACACTTTGTGCTTCGCTGTCTTCCACAGAGCAGGTTGACTCCTGTCTTTGAGCAGACCTTGTATGAATGCACAACCAGAATCTCAGTGGGGAAATATGTATGAGTAGAGGACAGATGAGAGTACTCACACTACCAAAAAGCTGTTTCCTGATTTCTAAGCTCTGAACAGTGCAGCTTTCATGTTTATTAGACTTTTCAGGTGCTCAGTTTTCTTTTATACTACAGGTAGTGAATGTTTTAAGGTGGGAGGTAGTAATAAGGATATTAAAAACAAATTAAAAAAAAAAAGCACAACAAAAACAGATAGAGAAGCCATCTGTGTGCCTCCCGAGCTCGTGGCTTTTGTTGATGCTTAGTTAACATTTCAGTTGAAAAACAAATTCTCCAGACTATCTGGTGGCATAAATACTTTTATTGCCAAAAATGAAACCTAGTTGAGCACAGTGTAACCCTGTGTGAGTCTGTTTCATCTATCATATGTGATTCAGATTTGTGGCGTTTAAGGTATCTCTGTGAACATTGTTGGAAGTCTGCTTTGTAAAACTTGTGGCAATTACTTACATGCCCCCACCGCTGCATACAGTTCTGACCTTCAGAGACACCATTTCTTAAGGACGCAGCCTTTCCATTTCTGTGAAGTTGATGGATAATGCCTGGCTTTCATTGCCCTGATTGACTGTTCATTTCTACCAGGTGTGCTTCGGGACTAACTCTGTTTGCTTGTTTTATGCCTTTAAGAGAGAGCTAGTTAGTTGTCAGTAAAATTAGGTTGTCTGAACATTTACTGGGTGTTCTGGAATGCCAGATGTCAGAATACAACTTACAGCATAAGCTGGAAACTTATTTCTTCTTCAGAGTCGTCTTGAAAATGTAAGGCAAAATAGAATATGGTTCTTCATATCCCATCGGAGTGAATCCTTCAGTAGTGAGCAAGTATCTGCATACTCTCTATGTAAGCAAAGTCTAGCTAAACAGCATTCACTAAATCTTGTACAGTCTATTGCTGAGTTGCAAAAATTGCTGGGAACATTACACCAATATGATCATCCATCTGGCAGAAAAAAAAATGCTGCAAACTGCAGTGCCATTAGCACTTTTGTATGGAAAAAGCTCTGATGTGTTGGATCCATTCTGTAGCTCAATGAATTGCCTATAGTAAAAGAATGGTGCAGATAGTCACAGTCTGAAATACATGCTTGTACAAATCTGTAGTTATAATTGGTAGTGAGAGACCAGGGGAAGCAGTATCTTTTGGATGGTATCTCTCAAAAATATATCAAAATGATTAAATGGCTTTCCCAAAGAATTTGAGGGCTTGCTAATTCTAGTCTGATTTGGAAAAGAAGAAGTGCAGCTTGCTTTGTTTGTACAATTAATGGCTTTCTCTGAGTACAGAAAAGTGAAGTTGCCAAAATTGACCTTGGACAAGAATCAGAGCTGGGTTATTGAGCTTCTTTTGTTTTATGTGAACCACAGTGACCAGTCCTGTAATTCTCCTCTGCAGGAGGTTATTGAAAAGTGCTGGAACTGATTTCAGCTGCAGTGACCCAACATGGGCAACAAATTAGTTTGACTTGACTTTGGATTGTTTTGCACCGCCATGTCTTTTGTCCATAAACTTTGTATGTCATCTGGTTGTCAAGCCATGCTGGAAGGGGGTTAGCTTAGCAGTGGGTTGGATTTGCCCTCAGCAAAGTAGATGTGAATGTCCTTGTGCCCTCTTCCAATTATTGCAAACTTACAATGTTTTCTAAGAAGCTTCCTACAGCTCATACAGCCAGTGAAGCAGTACCTGTTTGCAGACTGATGTGTTTTCTCCTGCTCCGGGGACATCAGGCAGGGTTTCATCTATAGTTTTAAATGCAGGTGTGTGGTTGTTACCATCCTGTGCAGTTTTTACTTGTGGGAAGATCACATACCTTTGTCTGGATTACTCCCCAGCCATGCCCCAGGCAGCTTCATTATGGTCGTGTAGTGGCAATGCTCAGAGTAATTGACCACTGGAGAAGGGAGTTTTATCTTTGCCAACTGCCCAGCAGTAGCTTAACAGAGGTATATAAAAAGCAGAAGTTAGGACAGGTGCTAAACAACCAGGGCTCTCTCTATGCCTTTGTAAAATGGAATAGCTGTGGTTAAACTATACTGCATTGACTATTGGCACTCAGCAGTGTGATGAGACATGTGATGCTTTACTTCCTGGAATCCAGCTTCAAGTGTCTGCAAAAATGAAGGCAAACTCAAACTACACTTGTTTTTTTTTTTCCTTGTGAAGGGATTTGCTGTATAATTTGCTCATTTAAAAGCACTTATTGTTGTTGAGAAGTTGTTCTTTATGGAATTGCAGAGCTGTAAAGGAATAGTTTGCTTATATTAAGGGTCGTACATGTATTCGGTTGGAGTAGGTGATCTTGGAGGTCTTTTCCAACATTGGTGATTCTGTGATTCTATCCAACATACACTGTTGGATGTCCATATGCTTCTGAAGCTTGTGGTGGTGTCAGTCACTTGTATCCAGATCCAGGTCTGATAACCTGCTGACCTAGATGGAATCTTAGGAATCCTCGAGGATTCCACGCACGAACAAGCAGAATTCTGAACTGTAGCTCTCCACTGGAACTGATCACGATTCCAATTAATGTAAGTATTCAGGACTGTGTAGAAATAGACCTCAATGGGAGGAGAAATAACATACAAATACTGCCTTTCTGCCGCTGGGCTGAATGTGACAGCTATGCTAGAGAAGATGCAAATTCTCTGCTCCTCTCTTAGACTGATAATAGAACTCAGGAAAAATTATACTTACTTGTCTTTCCATTTGTGTGATTTTTCAATCCAAAAATAGTAACGAAGGATTAAAAAAAAAAGC
The DNA here is from genome assembly GCF_019232065.1 of Centrocercus urophasianus. NCBI lineage: Eukaryota > Metazoa > Chordata > Aves > Galliformes > Phasianidae > Centrocercus > Centrocercus urophasianus. The sequence goes on from NW_024884253.1 coordinate 12,684,801, forward strand.
CCCAACATTATCACCCAACTAAAAGAGTTTAAGAAGGGCACCAGAGATAATTTGTGTGCTTTGTTTTTCATTGCTGTATCAATATGAGAAGACAGTCTTTGGTGCTAGAGAGAAATTTCACCTCCTTAAGCAAATGCTGTTCAAATTCTGCACAGCCTTATGACTGTTCAGAAAAAATGTTGTAATGTGCACAACTGTCATGTTGGTATACAATTCATTTTTTAAATTAAAAATAGCATCAGGACATTTAGTAGCATGTGTTATTTGATGGCTTTATACACCTCTCTCTTTGTTTTGAAACACTACTGCCCTAACATCCAGGCAGTCCCTGTAACAGATTCAGAACAAGGACTGTGTGAAAACTTGGTATTAAACAACTTCCTGAAGTTATAAAATGTGTACAAAAGCTTGAATGCCTCAGTTATGATAGGCACTTTGCATGAGTTCACACATAAGTAGGTGAGTGCACGTGAGGCTCTGAAGCATGCAATACTTTATCACACAAGTAAAATTTCTTATCTGAGAAAGTGCATTTCCCACAAGCTGCTCCTGGGTTTGAAGTAAGACTCTCCTCTTTCTTTAATCACTTCATTTCGCAGAGGCTGTTCCATGTAACTGAGATTATCTGGTACTCCATGTTGAAGTGCAGGTTTCTGTTGCTTTCAGAAAACCCTTGGCTGCATTGCAGAAGTCAGTTAAAGCAAGAAAAGAAACATTTCTGTGTTAAGAGCCTGGTTAGCTGGGTGCTGATCTATTCTTTAGCTCTCTAAAAGCCATTTTCTCCAATCATTCTGAAGCCCCTTATGACAGACTTGAATTGATTCTCCTTTTAGGCAAGTGTTTAGTGAAAGCTTTTGTAAGCTTGGAGTCAGCTAGCAGTTCTAAAATGCAGCGAGTCCTGAGATGCTGCCCTTGTCTGTAAGTGCAAATGTTCTTCTTGTCTGCATGTGTGGAGGTGTAAGCCAGGACCCTTCAAAAATCCTGGCACTGCATTTTTTTCTAACCTCTTCCATCAGCACCTCAAGGTAAACCTTTTGCAGTGATCAGTATGGTGCTCCAAAGCCTAATAAAAATACCTATGGTGAATCTCAAAACTTACACTGGGAAGTATCAATAAGTGTGTTTCTTATTACAGCCTTTCAGGAAATTTTCAGGAAACCTAGCTAAAGCAAAATTAAATAAAATTGCTTGTAGTCACTGAAGACTTACCCAAACATCTCTTTCCCATTGCTTTTCCTTGATTCAGCAGCTGAAATAACTGTGTTATTTAATAGTTTAGAACAGGTAAGAAATAGTAGAGGAAATCATTTCGAACTGCTCTGACTTGTGCCAATGGACACGTAGGAACTCACAAGGGAGGAAATAATATTGTCTCACCTCAGAACCTCTGAGTTCTGAAAAAACAGTTTATGGCTTGTGACAGTAGAGCTGGTTGGGTTTTACAATGGAACTGGTGGCTCTGTAATATTGCTGTGTTGATGTCTGATGCTTCCACAAGCATCTTCTGGCACTAAGACTAATTGGCATGAAATGGCTCACACCCATTCTGCTAAGGGCTTTAGCTCTTCACGGTGGCTGTGTTCACACTGATTTGCACTTGTTTCTGAATTGTATCTGGGAGTTCCTGGCAAAGGATTTATTGGCCCAGGCCAGAGGAACCCTTGGAGCAATCTGATAATGGAAATGACAGTGCCTGGACAACTGTGGTACTGTTTAACTGACTGAGAAGCTCATTCTTGGAATCAGCCATGTCCTGGTTTTCATAGTGCATTGGGTGAATGGCTGAAAAAAGACCTGTTTCACATGCTTAATAGCTCTCACCTTCTGCATGTATAAACTTGCTAGCCATTGCACTCCCAGCATAGAAATCTAATGTTTGGATGGTACCACTGAGGGAGACTGTAAATGGTGTTCACTAGTATGTGAACAATGTTGAGTGAGATTCCAACTATCTAGGTATTTCTTCACCTATCTCCACAGTTTGCATGTTTCAATCCAATATGTCGATATACAAATTATGTAAGATTCTTGTTTTTGCTTGCCGTGAATTTTGACCTTGCTATTGAAATTCAAGCAGCTGGGTTTTTAGTGCTACTCTATAGAGAGTCACTGAGGCTGGAAGGCAGCTCTGGAGATCATCAGGCCTGCTGAAAAGGACTTAAAGGTACTGGTGGATGGCAGGCTGGACAAGAGCCACCAAAGTGCCCTCATACCACAGAAAGCCAACCATATATTGAGCAGCATAAACAGAACACTGGCCAGAAGAGCAAAGGAGGTGATCCAGCCCCTTTGCTTTGCTCTGGTGAAACTTCACCTGGAGTATTGCATTTAGACGTGGAGTCCTCAGTACAGAAGAGATGTAGACCTGTTGGAGCGTATCCAGAGCAGGGCCACAAAAATGATTCAAGGGATGGAACACCTCCCCTGTAAGGACAGGCTGAGAGCTGCGGCTGTTTGGTCTGGAGGACAGAAGGAGTTGGGCTAGAAGACCTATAAAGGTCACAGAATCACAGAATGGCCAGGGTTGGAAGGGACCTCAAGGATGATGAATCTCCAACCCCCCTACCACATGCAGGGCCACCAACCTCCCCATTTAATACTAGGCCAGGCTGCCCAGGGCCCCATCCAGTCTGGCCTTGAACACCTCCAGGGACGGGGCATCCAAATAATAGGACATGCAAAGCTGAGAACTGCTGTTGTCCATCAGGCTTCTAGTAATGAAGATTTCAAAGCAACTTTGAAAAGGGATGCCTGGCAAAATACATCTGCATAAATGCTTTATAACCCTGGGCTGCCATCATGTAGGGAATCTACCCTAAGTCATATGGAGTTATGGACCCTAAGTCATATGGAGTTATCCAACCTGGCCTTGAACACCTCCAGGGATGGGCATCCACAACCTCTCTGGGCAGCCTGTTCCAGCACCTCACCACTCTCTCTGTAAAGAACTTCCCCCTAACATCCAACCTAAATCTTCCCTCCCTCAACTTAAAACCATTTCCCCTTTTCCTGCAGTTATCTACTCTTTCAAAGAGTTGATTCCCCTCCTGTCTATAGGCTCCCTTTAGGTATTGAATGGCTGCAATGAGGTCACCCTGCAGCCTTCTTTTCTACAAGCTGAACAAGCCCAGCTCCCCCAGCCTGTGTTCGTAGGGGAGGTGCTCCAGTCCCCTGATTAGGCTCTCCTCTGGACCCTCTCCAACAGCTCTCTGTCTTTCTTGTACAGGGGGCTCCAGACTTGGACACAGTACTCCAGATGGGGCCTCACAAGAGCAGAGTAGAGGGGGACAATCACCTCCCTGTCCCTGCTGGCCACCCCTCTTTTGATGGAGCCCAGGATACCATTTGCTTTCCGAGCCACTGTCCCTTTGAACTCAAATGATTCTGTAGTTCTATGATCTTGCTAAGCCCCCTGCTCAATGCAGGGACAGCCAGAGCAAGTTCCTGGGTCTGCACCCCATCAAGTTTGATTATCTGCAGGAATGAAAACTCCGCAGCCTCTCTTGACACCTGTTCTAGTGCTTAACCACACTCACAATAAACAAGTTTCTTGTATTTAAGTGAAACTTCCTGTGGTTGAGTCTGTGCTTTTTTATCCTCTCCATTAGGCATCTACACACACTGAAAAGCCCCAAGTGCCGAGCCTGCAGGTTGAACAGTCCCAGCTATCTCAGCCTCTCTACATGTGACAGAGATTCCAGTTCATAAGCATCTCCATGGCTCTTTGCTGGACTTGCTCCAATATGCCCATGTCTCTCATGTATCGGGGAGCCCAGCACTGGACACAGCACCCAGATACATCTCACCAGGGCTGAGCAGAAGTGAAGGATCTCTTCTCTTTGTTTGCTGGCGATGTTCAGCTTAATGCAACCCTGGATAACATTAGCTCCTTCACTGCAAGGGCATACTGTTGGCTCAAGACCTCAGGTTCTTTTCTTGTTAGTTTAATAACAAAAATGTTTTCTACAGCACTATAAATGGACCTTATGTGATCTCCTCCTTATCGTTTAAGTAGCACCTGGCTGCTGAGAGCAAAATACAACATCTTGAGGATAAGAATCAGAGTGTCTATGGCTCACTGTATGTTGCAGACAGAATCTTGCCCTGCCCATCTTCAAAGGTCATCAGAAAATTACTTGGGAACAGACTGGAAATAACTTGAATTAGATCACCTTCTCATGCAACTGTGCTGAAGGATTTGTAGCTGATACTTCAATCTATAGACACCTGCAATCCGACTTAACTATCTGGCTGATTTACTTCTGGTGTATTGGCGAAGTTTTGCACTGTCAGTGCTCATGTGGCTAATCCATGGTACTTAGCATATTTCCTAACCAGGGAAGCTTTGCAGTATGAGAAAGCTGTGGAAAATAATTTGTTATAGCAGGAAGAAAATGGAAAAACAGTAGTGAGAGAAAGAGAACATAAAGTGCTTCATGAAGAAGACTCAAAGGAGAACATTACAGAGAAAGTAAATGTGAATTGAGCAAGGAGTATTTACAGATATGAGCATTTGGTTTAAAGCATTTGGTTTAATTGAAAGATTAAGAAAATAATTTCTTAGTATCTGTTTTTGCTTTTTTAGGTGTCTATTGCTGCTGTTCAAAGCTTGCTATATGAATATTATTACTTGCTAGAGTTGCATGTGCAAGTGACTTAAACCAAAGAAATAGTATTGAGCCTTAATGTTCACTTATCATGTAGAAACAAAAAATTGTACTTCATGCATAACCAAAACTAGTTTTGAAGCTTACTCTGAAATGATTTGGCTTTTATACCTGAATTATAGAATCACAAGGTTGGAAAGGACCTACAAGATCATGTAGTCTAACCGTCCTCCTACTATCACTGCTACCACAAGCCACTAAACCATGTCTTGTAACTCCTTATCCAAACACCTCTTGAACACCACCACAGACAGTGACTCCACCACCTCTCTGGGCAGCCATTCCAGTGCCTGACCACTCTCCGAGAGAAGAAGTTCTTCCTTATGTCTAACATAAACCTCCTCTGGCACAACTTGTGGCCATTTCCTCGGGTCCTGTTCATTGGCTGGGAGAAGAGGCCAAACCCCTTCTCATCACAGCCTCCCTTCAGGAAGTTGTAGAGTTAAATGAGATCTCCCCTGAGCCTTCTCTTCTCCAGACTAAACATTCCAGCTTCCTCAACTGCTCCTCCTAAGACTTGTGCTCCAGACACCTCACCAGTTTCATTGCTCTTCTCTGGGCGTGTTCCAGACTAAGTGCAAGCAAATGAATGGAGATGAAGATAAGTAAACAACTTTGTACTTGACGAAGAGTTAAATTTATGATTCAGTATTAGTTCTCAGAAAACAGTTATGGTTCAGAAAACTTATGCTGGGCTGAAAATGTTGTATTTCTTTCTTTTCTTCTCTCTATATAAACAAAAAAAGGTTTTATGTTTTTATGTGCAAGTTCTGATATAGAATAGAATCGTTGGACTTGGAAGGGACTTTTGAAAGTCATCTAATCCAACTCTCCTGCAATGAACAGGGACATCTGCAGCTAGAGCAGGTTGCTCAGAGCCCTGTCTAGCCTGACCTTGAATGTGTCCTTGAATGGGGCTTCAACCACCTCTCTGATCAAAATATGAGGGGATGCATCCCAGTTGAAAGTGCCAGAACAGTCATTCTGTGTACCAGGACAGCATCTGGCCATAGGTTTAACATACTGCAGATTCTGTAAGTAAAGCCACTGTGTTCAGTGTGTTGTCTGTTCCTTGGGACTGCTTATGTAGCTACTGTTCAGTGTTACCATTGGAAATTTCTGTGATTATAGTTTCCAATTTTATTCCTTCATATAAATTGTTATTTGTAAATTATTCATATGGGCTATAATACATTCACTAGTCACAGTTGTTGCTTTTCCTCTAATCTGATTTTGTTGATTAGAGTTTTTTGAACAGTGCCTCTTTAGTCTTAAAGGTAGATCATGCCATGTGTTCAAACGTTTCCTCTCCATATACTCCTTTATAAATACAAGGTGTAACTGAAAATTCATCCATAATGGCAGTGCTTAAGTGTTTGCTGATCTGAAGCAATGAAAGCTGTTTTTGAATGAGAAGATTTTCATTTATGGTGGAAAACCCAAGGAAGTAATCAGAAAGACAATACAATATAAAACCAAAGTGAATTTCTTGAGTTCTGGGAGTTGGCTAGTACCTGTTTGGTTTTCATATAGGTTCTTCTTTCTCTTACTCTTTTCCACACTTATTTCTGGGGCCTGCTGGAATACTGCATTTCATGCAGAGATAAACAGCCGCCTAGTATCTCAACCTTCCTTCTGTAGTGACTGCAGTAACCTAAACTCTGAACTACCTCTTCTAAAGGCTTAAACTGATGGCTGAAATTCACCCATTTCACTGCGAGTTTTCTCTGATTGTACATTATCTTCATTATAGAAATCTAATGCCTGTTTTCACGTTTTAATTAGCTCATGTTTACCTAGCAGCACTCGGTTCTTCTTTTTGCCCCATCTTGCTGCATCAAATCACCTTGAGGACGGGAGAATTATTCTGCCATTTTAAAATCGTTGCTGAGGTTCCTGTCACGAGAAACTCTGGGTATTGCTGTAATCACTGGAAGCCATCCACTGACCTTAGACTCAGCTGAAACTCAAATAGGCCAGCAGCATTTGTGCTAATTGTCCCCTAAATGACAGACTTCCGGAGGCTGAGTGCATTATTGGGAAGTGGTGTTACATTCTTGCTTTGCTCCGAAGCTCATTTCCAGACACCTGCCGCTGAGCCCCAGCTAGGTGCGCGCAGACCCCGCTGCGGCCTTTACGTGTGGTGCTCTAGCAGAAGCGTGGCTGGCTTCCTCCTCAGCCTGAGGGATTTCAAACCCTGCTTCCAGTTTTGTGGCCTGCCCGGCCTCCGGTAGTTTTACTGGGGGATGGGTAAAGAAGTGTGTGCAGCCATGCAGACGTTCCCTGAGGACTGGAACTCTGGCCTTCAGGGCCTGGCCTTGGAAATGGGCTGGGAGCAAGCAGAGAAACCCAGCAGCAGCAGATGTTGTGTCCTTCCGTCTCGCATACGACATCCTAAAGGCACTGCTGACAGGCCACATTTCCTCAGGGTCCTAGGAACTCTGTCATGGAGTGGCATGTTGATATGTCATAGGGCCTAGCTGTTTACAGATTAAGTACAACAAATGGCTTTATTTCTGATAGGTATTGTTTCTGATCCACAATGTCTGTTGTCCCATAGTCTTCTGTAGGTCAAGCACTAAGCAGGAGGAATAGACAAGCAGAATAAAATCCTTATGTCCTGATTCACCTCACAGCTATCGTAATAAAAGCTGGAAGAAATGCAAAGGAGTGCTGCAAGGTTTATCATACCACGAAACCAGCAATGCAGCAAGAGATTAGTATCTGTCTGTTAAGACTGTGTACATAATTGACCGGAGGCGGCAGTGACACTAGGAAAATTACTGTCCTGTAGATTATAAAATGGTTAGCATAAACTATGAGTTAAGGGCCCATGAAAGGTGGAACATGCAGCTTGGCAGGTGCCGGCCTTCTGGTTAAGAGCCTCCAAAGAGAAATAGCAGTACATTGGGAGAGACGTGACTGATTCTTCAGGCTAGGAGGATTAAAGCAGACTACACTGCTTAACCTGTGAGCATGCTGCTTTTAATTTTCCATTTTTATTAACATTAATTATTAACATCATGAATATTAACGTAAAACCTTTCTCAATTTTATTTTTTATTTAAAAATTGAGGGTAAAGTCAGAACAGGCATGGACGAAAGCACCCCTGAAAGCTGCTTGGAGTGTGGGGCAGAGGAGAGCTACAGATACCAATCAGGAAATGTATGTTCTTCAGCACTGGGATTTCAAAGCTTATTTTAATATTAAACAAAATTTTAATTTTAATCTTTTTTTTTTTTTTTTTTTTTTTTTCGACAAAGCAGTGAGCGGAAATTATTAATAGAAAATCTGAGTTCTCAAATTTGGGTCTTCTGGAACTCATGATGGCCAACAGAGCTTTCATTATGCAGTACAGTAAGCTGTCTGGTGACATTATGTAGGCCCTCCTTACTTCCCGCAAGTTTGGTGTTAAAAGAAACTCAGAGAATGAATTAAACATTTTCCAAATAGTACCCTTCCATGTAGATTTTTATATGAATGCTGTATGCCAGAGCAATCCAGAGAAAGAAGGGCCCTCTCTTCCCAGCATCACAGAAGGGGTGGTCCCAAAGATTGCCCACCAATGTGTTGCCAAAACATGGAAGATCATGCATAGAAATAGATCGTCTTTCCTTATCCTTCCATATATTGCATACTGAAGAATTGTGACCTTGGTGCGTGTTTTGTGGCCTAGCAACTTTAAGTTATTGATTGAATTGCTCACTAGCAAATTAAAGCAAGCAACAATATTTACTGACAATTTCTGTCCCTTGGATTGTGGGAGAAAGCTCCTAGAACCTGGTCTTCAGCCATGTTAGTGTTATTAATGTAGTTTAAAGAGCTCAATGGGTACATCTGTATGTGACAGGAATAGGTGTTATTCCTCATTTAATGAAATTGCAGCTTTTTTGATTTCATGTGTGCTCTGTGGGGCTTGTCGCCTTTGTTGTATGTGCACAGCAGTTCTAGGCAGAACTGCAGAACTACTTTTGCTTTACGAGTGTCAAAACGTAAGGCAGCTTTCTATGTAGTTTCAGCAATTTCCCAGCTGCAGTTGGGTTGGGCACTTCAAGAGTTAAGTTTTGGTTTTGTGTCTGTGTGTAGTTACTATTTTCCTTGTGGTATTAAATTACTCTTTTTTTCTGGAAAAAAAAAGATTTTTCTAAGGTCCACCATTAGGAGTTACAGGAAAAGCTCCTATCTGAGTTTTCTATAAAGAGTTCAGTCAATTCTAATGGTTCCCAAATTGGCTTGGCCTTTTGTAATCTGCTCTGTGTAGAAGCTGTGCATTATAATATATGAATGTGTGTTTACTCCTGAGTTAATTAACAGCATTTTGCCAGCAGGCATGATCTAATGTGATTTTTTGTAATTAATAAAGAATCTAATGCGTAATGGGTTGCACAGTGAGCAATGTTGGATTAACAAGGAATTGAAGAACTGTGTGTCCTGCTGATGGTAGACAAAATCAAAGGTGTTGACAGATTCACTTACTTCTTTACAAGCAAAAAAGACCTTGAGGTTGTTTATTTGAATAGAGGGACCATAAATCTAACACACTGATACCAGCAAACAATAGTCCTGGATTTTGTTTCTTAAAAAAAAAAAAAAAAATGATGTGCAATGTAAGAGAAGTACATTATTACATGTCTTTATATCTTTATATATAGCTGTAGATAATGTATAATTTTGTATGGCCAGGAAGTAGGTTTGCAAATGCAAATGCAGTAAGCAACGTGGATTTATAGACTGCTTGCTAAGGGTTTACATTTATCCTTAATTTACTTTGTGGGTCCTATCGGGTCCTTCCTGAGAGCACTAAAAATGGTTGTCTCACCTTTTGCAGTACATTTGAGAAGTGGTGTAATATGATTTGTGCCTGAATTTGTATTTCAGAAGGGAATTCAACTTATTACTATTTCCTCCTATTAAAATCATCAGGTCCCAAATATGTTCAGCTGAGAAACAGAAATGTCTAACAGTCTTTTACCCAAGACTTGTAAGGAATCAATATAGTTCCCATCAGTACAGTGAATTACGTACTGAATCACTTCCAGTAATCATGGTTTCTCATTAACTCCTTCCTTTCTCTGTATAAAACCATTGTTTTCTCAGAATAAAGTTCTTTCGGAGCATATGTGTGACTCTTTAGGCACTAGGGTCCAACATGTCATAAGAAGGCTGCTACATGTAAGGATGTTTGATTCTCCCCACTGGAGAGCACACAATTAAAATACTTTCTTGAAATGTTGTGGATTTGTCAAGTAGCAGGAATTGTGGAATTGCATTTTCTTTGTTTTTTGTTGTTTTATTTAAATGGGAGGATTTGAGAGTCAGGAGACTCTCATTTCTGGAAAGGGAATCTTATTTCTAGCATTGCTTTTGAGGATATCTGGACTGTTTTGAGCTGCCTATCTGAAAGGAAGCCTCTCTCTGCCAGGGACAGAGCAGAGGTATTGTACTGACTTTAAGATGTTACTGTACTTTTAAAATGCAATCCCTATAACTATTATCGAAGACCCATACTCTTTCAACTGACTATTCTTACATGAATTCACCATTACTGCAGGCTAGTTGATTTCTTACGACAGCATAATTATGACTGAGCAGATGGACCTGCTGTGGGATGTAGCAGCCCTCATGGTTGTGGTAGCGGGGGAGAAACAGCTGAAGGTAGCTGGCTGGGAGGGATTCCTGGGAACAGCCGTGGAAAAAACAGAGTGCAACAAAGACATCACCCAAGATGGTGCATTTTCAGAGAACACTGAGGACCGGGAGATATGTAGCTCACAGAACTAGGTCAGAAGTAAGAAAATAGAAATTACAAAATTATTTGTTGGATTATGGAGGGAATTGGGAAAGGCAATGCTAAGATGAGCTTCACAGATTTCTTACTGACCAGTCTGTCAGAAACAGACTTAAAACACTGTCATCTCTTGGTTGCTGCTGATTTTGTATGTGAAAATGCAGTTGTGTTAAAGATTGTGTTATTTTTCATCCATATCCTGTTCATGCTTGCACCTCAAAGTACAGAGGAAGAGCAGGAAGATGCAAGAGAACTGTGACTTGAGAGGGCTTTTATGGAAATAACTGGTTTTATTGCAGACTTGGTGGCAGCAGTAACAATAGTCATCCTTTCCTCTCAGAACTGTAAACAGAGACGATGTGAAAAGAAAGGATGCAGATAATATTCAGAAGGTGTCTTTGTTTACACGAGGCATTTTTTAAATTTAATCAGACATGAATTGACCAGTATGACAGTGTTTGCTTTCATAAACTTTACTGTAGAGTTGGCCTCATCCAAGTTCCAACAAGTAATGAATCATAAAAAGACAGGAAGTCATCTCATTCTTGTTTGATGATGTTAACAAATAAAGATGAGTCCAAAGCTAGTTTAATACATGAGCAAATCTAAAATGTCTGCTGTGCTATCTTGCTCTTCCACTGCAGGAATACCAGAAGTGTGGGCCTCTCCCACTCCTCTGACTTACCACAAGATAATTCCTGCAGCTTCGTGGAGGTTTTCTGCTTTTGCTAACAGAAGAGAATACATATGCATGCAGGCTGAAGAGTTTCCCTTGCTCCTTCTGTTCCCCATCATTTAAAACCATTCTCTTCGACGCTTTATTTCTGTACCAGTGTCCCTTATGTCTCCTATCCATGTAAGTAGGTCCCCAGCTGAGAAGTGTTAATTGTATCAGAAGTACCCAGCAGCTACCAATAGCAATTTTGGGAAAAAAAAAATTGTACTTTGCCTATGCTGGCAGTTTCCCCTATGCTAGTATGTAGATTGATGAAGTGTTTGCTGCAGTGGGAAGTGTGATAGAAAATGAATCCATTTTTACTTCTGAAGCAATTGAATCTTGCCTAGTGGGATTCTACTTGGGCAAAGAGAGGAGTAATGCAAATTGCAGTTTACCTACAGTCTACACCAGTCTCTGGGCTAAAATAATGAATAAAACAAGCCAGATCTAACTGCTTTGCAAGATAAGCTGTGAATTTGCCACAGGGCATTGATGATGAAGCTACTGATGTGTCTGGTTGACTAGTGATGAGATGCGCATGAGAAAGAGTGGTGTGCTCTTCAATTCTTGTGTAAAAATCTAGGACTGTGTAAGATCGGATGGGCTGTCAAGAACAGTGTCATTAAGTCGTATCAACTTAATTCTGAAAATGTTAATAATTTTTGGTTTGTACTACTTCTTTTACAAACAGTTCCTGAACCCATCTTCCTCAATTGTGTTCAGATCCACCAGTCCTTTATTTAACTAACTTCTTTGGTTTAACAGTTCTCTTTCCCTGATATTCATCTCCCTCCACTGCCATCGTGAGGCTGTTTTCATTCTGTGGATGACTTTACATTTTTCTGGCCTCCTCGCATGAAATAATTACACCATTCCTCACTATGAAGTCATAGCCTCTCTCTGTGCCTGTTCTTGTTTGAATTCTTCTTTTCTGAGTGTGTGTTGGAAATTTTATGCTTCTATCTCACCAGCATCTGAACAATGGTATTAAAGTCTCTATCTCTGTCATGGAAATTTTTTACCTGGTAAGTCCTATGAGGCTTGTTTTTAAGCACTGAAGTGAAGAGAAGCAAACAAAAGGAAAGCTATGATCCGATCATTTCCAGTAGGAAGACCTAGTGAACTAGAATTGTGAATGTGTTAATAAAACTAAAGAAAGATAAATACAAAAATTATGTCTGCAATTGTTCTATGCAGAAACCAGCGAGACAGATTATTATCAATTAAGGATATCTATCATGTCAGCAACATAAAACAGTGTTTCCTGCCTGTAAATATTTTTTCAAGTTTTCAGTTTGGATAATTTAGTATTTAGTGTTCCTGTTTTTCTAGGTTTGTCATCTGTGTCCATCCAGAAAAGTGATCAAAAGACACATGACAGAGGTTTAGAAATCATAGAAGGAACAGATAAACTGGCTGTGGAATTGTTCACCAAGTACTGTAATCCATAAACTAGGGAACTCTTGAAGCACTTAGTAAGAAATCGATATAAAACAGGTTAAAATGGGCAGCAAGCTTCTCAAATTTGCTACCCCAGGAGGCTGCAGAGGCAGACAGTATCAGCAGGATTAAAGACAAATGCATGGACATGAAGACAATAAATAGGTGCTAAAAATGAGGTACTCACTATTATCCCTAGTGCAACAGTTTTGGATGCTGGCACAGTGCAAGAGGAATGACTTCAGAAAGTAACACTCCCGGTAGCTCTGCCCTAATTCATCTCCCACTGCCACTCTGAATACAAAGCTGAATGAGCTGTTGGACTGGCAGTAGAGAGTTTTTTAGTGTGATTGTGTTCTCTGTTTTTTCTTTCTTTCTCAGTTGAATTCTGTGCTCTGTGGTAAGTAAACTGAATATCTTGTCTTGATACTCATTTATGTCTGTCAGTGTAATCAGGAGACAAGACCACCTTTCTTTGCCACATTTCGTACACATTGTTCCCCTTTAGGTTTTATCTTCATCAGTAGTAATTAGTCATAGTTTTCTTGAAGGTTTTGAGTGAGATCAACTTTGTAGTATCTGCTCTCATCTTTCTGCATTTCTTCAGTTCTTTCCACACTTTTAAAATAAATCCTCTTTTACTTATTCATTCATCTTCATTACAAGTGTACTTTCAAGACTTCTAGCATGGTCTCTCTCTAGATGTCTGTGAACTGGCAGTCAGTGAGGCTTCACAGGCTCAGGGAAAAGAAAAGAAGCAGTAAACTCTACCAGTGAGGGGAGGTATGAACATTTCTTATTAGGTACAGCAGACTGCACCACATTCCTTGCTCTAGGGCCAATGCCAACCTCATTGAACCAATGCTTATACTCATATTAATATTTTGTGGCACGCAATGTTTCTCCCTCCGTTCAAATTTTCATCTAATCCCAGATTGATCAAATGAGATCTGCAACAGCTAAGTCGTATTAGAAGAAATTAGGCCATCAATCCATTATTAAGCTGGAAAATATTTTATGTTCTGCTGCTGCCCTCAGGGTGTCTCAGAACATTCCACAGCTGCACTTTCCTGAATGTGAGAGGTCTGAGTTTTAGGTGCTAAAAGATGCGTGTAGATGCTAAGAACGATTTTTTTTTTTTTTTGCAACGTTTGGTTCCCTGCTGTGCAATTAATGAGAGCCAAGACTTTGGTGTTTGCAACTACAATCTTTATTGTTTTGTTGGCTGAGAAGCTTTTGAAAAAAAAATCTCCTAGCGTCTTCAATGCAAGTAGGTACTACTTACATATAAAACAGCCTTTAAAGAAATAACACTTATTCTTTAGTTTTGGGAAGTTTCCTGGGATGTCAGCAAAGTTCCTTTACTTGTGTCCTAGCAGAGATCAGTGTAAACTGTTCAAAAAACCTTATGCTTGTTGTGGGTACTGCTCTTGATAATATTTTCTGTCCGACATGCTCTGAAAATTAATAACCTAGCCCCAATATTTACTGTATAGCAGTCTGTTTTGTCTGTGATGCTTGCCATAATTACCATCTTTTGTGTATTCTTATTCATTGTCTCCATTAGTCTGCACTTTTTCAATGAAAATAGATCCTAATCTTGATATCCTTCATGAAGGCTGAGTCACAGCAGCAGAGAATAGCTGGATTTGAAAGGCACTTCTGGCAACCATCTTGTCCTGCCCCTGTTCTAAAAGCAGGGGCAACTACAGCCAGGTGCTCAAAACCAGGTTAGTTTTTTTGCATTTTCAAAGACAGAAACTTTTCAGCCTCTCTGGGCAACTGGACTCAGTCTTCAGTAATCCTTGCAGTGTCCTTAACACCTTCAGATATCAACAGTAAGGAAGGAAGATAGTGAAGCATCTGGAATCCTTAGTTGATTGCCAGGGCCATGGCCTTAGTAATTAACTGGCTTTGGTGACTGTGGTCCAGTCATCAACTGTACCTTTTCGAAGGCATGACTTAGTTGCAGTATAGTAAGTTATTCAGTTCTGGCTTGGATTTTGTTGTTTTTAATGCTGAGGGAGAGGAAGATGGCATGGGGAGGATTGGATGCTCTTAGTTCAGGGCACTTCCTACATTCTGGAAATGTCAACTTTTGCCCTTGGATATTTGCCTTCTTGCTTCATCACTGCTCAAGAGGTCACATTGGATTTGGTGTAAGAAAGAGTTAACTTAAGACAGCTTGTAAAAGCTGCTGCAAACAGTATGAGTCAAAGACAATTTTTTCCAATGGCATTGCATTTTGAGCCAAAGCCACAGAAGAACTGGCATGCCAGGAGCTGAAAAGAGACGTCTCTGTCTTGTGCATACTCAACTTCCAAAGGCAGTGGCTGGATAGAAAACTGCTTTGAATGTAAAATAAGGAGGTGCCTGGAGGAAGTAAAGAGTAGTGAAACTGTATCCATGGCCAAAACGAGGTGGGGTATTCTGGACGAGATGCATGGCCTTTTTCTGTCCTTTCATATTTCTGCTGCTGCCCTAAGATGACATGGGTGTTGGCACTCTTTAAACTAATTATTTGTTTATTTTTTTGTTTGCTTTCATCTACTAGATTGACATTATAGACCATACTGTTAGACTACTGTACATCCCTTGTAAATTGCTTTAAGATGTTTTAGTGTGATAAGGTGATATAAAAATTGAAGTCATTATTACTATCTCTATCACCAGGGGAATTGGACAGCTGGCATTGATCTGTGAGGAACTAATTTCCATAGTTTGCTATTACATTAACCCATAGAATTCTTCTTGTGTATGGTTTCAAAGAAAAAATTCCTAATCAAAAGGTCATCATCTTCCATAGCGTTGAGTGCAAGAGAGACAAGAAAGGGCAGAAAATGCATGAAACCTGTCATTTTCATTTGCTCATTAAGATCTAGTGTTGTTAATAATAAATCCCAGTACTTAACATTACATCATAGCAAGACCTTACCAACCACTTCACAGAACTGCTTCTGAGTGAAATCTAGCAGTAGTGAAAGGGATACTGCTAGTTACTTGGTTTGGGGCAAATATTGTGTGTCTTTAATTTATCTTTAATTAAAATAATCATAAAAATTCTGTACCCATATTGCTGTTTTATAAAGAAAGAGGGGCTTATCTTGCTGTGTTGAGTAACACTTTATGATGAGCTAAATTGCACCATTCATCCAAAAGCCCCAGTAATGTCAGCAGAGAGGCTACTGTGTTGTGGAGGAAGGAGGTTGTTCCTCACAGTCCTCTTCTGCTTTCAGAATAAAAGTCTAAAAAAATCAAAGAAGGGATTTTTAATAATTAAAAATGCTTGCAGTCAGAACTGGAGGAGGTAAAGAGTTGAGCCTGTTTGAAACAATGAACCAAGCAATATGCTGTTTTCCAGGGTGGTATCAGTGAAGCTCATTGTGCTTTGGTAGTCTTGGCCACGGCCCCTTTGGACAGGCAGATGTATATACAGGCGATCTAGAAGCAGTGGAGGGCCACAGGACACTCCTCTGTGTACAGTCTCACAGCACTGGTGAAGATGAAAGAAAGGATGAAAGGATTTTTTTCCTAGCGTAAAGCTCTGCTTGATGTTTTGGTTTTCTGTTTGGTCCAAAGATAGTGTTCTTGGCCACACGGGCACACTGCTGGCACACAGCCAACTTGTTGTCCACCAGGTCCTTCTCCGCAGAGCTCCTCTCCAGCACGTCCCCTAGCCTGTACTGATGCATGTGGTTATTCCTCCCCAGATGCAAGACTACACTTGTTTAACCTCATCAGGTTCCTCCCTGCCCAATTCTCCAGTCTGTCTAGGTCTTGTTGAATGGTAGTATAGCCTTCCAGTGTGTCAGTCACTCCTCCCAGGTTTGTATCATTAGCAAACTTGCTGAGAATGGACTCTATCCCTTCATCCACATCATTGATGAAGATGTTGAACAACCTGTACTTCACCTGACCCCTGGTGAACTACCACTAGTTACAGGACTCCAACCAGACTCTGTGCTGCTGATGACAACCTTCTGAGCTCTGCCTATCAGCCAGTTGTCAATTCAATTCATCATCCATTCCTCTATCCCGCAAGTTTCATAATTTTCATAACAAGGATGTTGTGGGAGATAATGTGAAACACCTTGGTCAAGGTAGACAACATCCACTGCTCTCTTCCCATCTGTCCAACTTGTGATGACAGCATAGAAAGCTACTAGGCTGATAAAGCGTGATTTCTGCTTGGTAAATCCAGGTTGACTACTTCTGATAACATTCTCTTCCAATTAATTGGAGAGGGTATCCAGAATTCTGTCACTTCTCTAGGGACAGAGGCTGACTGGTCTAGTTTCCCAGATCCTCCCTCTTGCCCTTTCTGAAGACTGGAGTTATGCTGGCTATCTTCCAGTCTTCAGGCACATCGCCTGTTTGCCAAGACCTTTCAAAGTTGATAGTGGTTCAGTGATCACCTCTGCCAGTTCTCTCAGTGTGTTCATTTGAGGCTCATGGATTTGTGTTCATTGATTTTGGCTAGATGCTCTCTGACCAGATCCTTGTCAACCAATGAGAAGACTTCCTTTCCCTAGTCTCTCTGTGGAAACCTCTCTGGGCAAACTGTTCCAGTGTCTCACTACCCTTACTGTAAAGAATTTCCTCCTAATATCTAGTCTAAATGTACCCTCTTCCACTTTGAAGCTATTTCCCCTTTCCCTGTCACTACATGCCCTTATGAAAAGTCCCTCCCCATGTTTCCTGCAGGACATCTTCAGGTACTGGAAGGCCACTATAAGGTACCCCCGGAGCCTTCTCTTCTCCAGACTGAAAAGCCCCAACTCTCTTAGCCTGTCCTTGTAAAGGAGGTGCTCCAGCCCTGTGATCATCTTTGTGGCCCTCATCAGGATCTGCTCCAACAGCTTCATGTCTTTCTTCTTGCTGGAGTCCCCAGAACTGGATGCAGTACTCCGGGTGGGATCTTACAACAGCAGAGTAGAGGGACAGAATCACCTCCCTCTTCATCAACTGATACCACCAAATCCTTCTTCTCAGAGCTGCTCTCAAGCCATTCTCCTCCAAACCTGCATTTATGCTTGCGATTGCCCCAGCCCAGGTGCAAGACCTTGCACTTGGCCTTGTTGAATTTCGTAGGGTTGGTATAGGCCCACCTCTCAAGTCTGCCCAGATCCCTCTGGATGGCATCCCTTCCCTCTAGCGTGCAGCACTCAGCTTGGTGCCATCTGCAAACTTGCTGAGGGTGCACTTGATCCCACTGTCTCTGTCACCTACTTAAACAGCACCGGTCCCAGCACTGATCCTTGAGAAATGCCACTCGTCACTGGTCTCCACTTGGACATTGAATTGCTGCATTTAACATGCAACCCTCTGAGTGCGACCATCCAACCAGTTCCTTATCCAGTGAGAAGTCCATTCATCAAATTCATTTTTCTCCAATTTCATTACCAGGATGTTGTGTGGGACAGTGTCAAACATTTTGCACAAGTCCAGGTAGATAACACCAGTTGTTCACAGAATCATTAAGGTTGGAAAAAACTTCTAGGATCATCTAGTCCAACCATCCATCTACCACCAAACCACATTCCATCCATCTACCCACTAAACCACATTCCTTATTTTACCACACCTATACATTTCTTGAACACCCAGGGATGGTGACTCTACCACCTCCCTGGGCAGTCCATTCCAATGCCTGACCACTCTTTAGGAAAAGAAGATTCTTGTAATATCCAACTTGAACTCCCTCGCACAACTTGAGGCCACTTTGTCTTTTCATATCACTAGTTATGAGGAAACTCACATGAGGAAAAGAGGCTGACCCACACCTTGCCACAACTTCCTTTCAGGCAGGTGTAGAGGGCAATAAGGTCACTCCTGAGCCTCTTCTTTTCCAGACTGAAAAATCCCAGTTCCCTCAGCTGCTCCTCATAAGACTTGTGCTCCAGTCACTTCACCAGCTTTATTACCCTTCTGTGGAAACAGTCCAGGGCCTTAATGTCTTTCTTGTAGTAAGGTGCCCAAAACTGAACATGGTACTCAAGATGCGGCCTCACCAGAGGGGAATAGGGAATGTAGAGAGATGATCAGATCCTCACACCAACTGGCAACAGTACTTCTGATACAAGCCAGGATGCCGTTGGCCTTCTTGGCCACCTGGGTGCACTGGTGGCTCATGTTCAGCTGAGTGTTGTCCAACACCTCCATGTCTTTTTCCTCTGCATAGTCTTTTAGCCACTCTGCCCCAAGCTTATAGTGTTGCCTGGGATTGTTGTGACCACAGTGCAGGACTCAGCACTTGGTCTCATCAAACTTCATCCCATTGGCCTCAGCCCAGCAATCCAGCCTTTCCAGATCCTTCTGTAGGGCCTTCCTACCCTCAGGCAGATCAACACCTCCTCCCAAGTCGTTGTCATCAAATGTACTGAGAGTGGACTCAGTCCCCTCAGTCAGGCCAACAATAAAGATACTGAACAGGACAGGCTCCAATACTGACCCCTGGGGAACACCACTTGTGACCACTCACCGACTGGATATAACTTCATTCACCACCACACTCTGGGCCTGGTCCTCCAGCCACTTCTTTACCCGACAAAGAGTGTACTTGTCCAAGCCATGGGCTGCCAGCTTCTCTAGGAGAATACTGTAACAGACAGTGTCAAAGGCTTTGCTGAAGTCTAGGTAGACCACAATAACAGCCTTTCCCTTATCCACCAGTCAGGTCACTCGATTACAGAAGGAGATGAGGTTGGTCAAGCAGGACCTGCCCTTTGTGAACCCATGCTGGCTGGGCCTGATCTCTTGGTTGTCCCACAAATGCCATGTGGCCTCACTTGAGATAATCTGTTCCATAGTTTTCCTGGCACTGAGGTCAGGCTGATAGGCCTGTAGTTCCCTGGGTCCTCCTTATTCTTGTAGATGGGAGTCACAATGGCAAGCCTCCAGTCCTCTGGGACCTCTCCAGTTGACCAGGAACACTGATAGGTGACGGGAAGTGGCTTTGCAACCACCTCCACCTCCCCCCTCAGCACCTTTGATTGGATCTCATCTGGCCTCATGGACGTGTGACTGTCTAGATGGAATACAAGCTCTCTTAAATGTTTCTAGCTGAATTGTGTGGTCTTTATTCTTCTCCCCATACCAGACTTCCAGGTTAGGGGGTAGAGTATCCTGAGCATAACTGGTCTGACTATTAAAGACAGAGTAAAGAAGGCACTGAGAACCTCAGCCTTTTCCTTATCCTCAGTGGTCATGTTCTCCTCCACATCCAGTAAAGGATGGAGATTCTCTTTACTCCTGCTCTTATTGTTAATACATTTGTGAAGAAGTTTTTGCTCACTTTTACAGCAGTGGCCAAGTTGAGTTCATGCTTGTGTTTTGCCATTCTAATTTTCTCCCTGCATACCCTAGCAACATTCAGTATCCTGAATGGTTCATTCTACCCTTTAGAAGTCCAAGGTAGCCGTTTTGCTGACCTCCTCAATTACCAAGAATCGAGAACTGTCATGGTGCCCAACACAGCTCCCAACCTCTATATCTCCCACCAGTCCTTCTCTGTTTGTGAACAGCAGGTCTAGCACAGCACCTCCCTGGTAGGTTCTCTTAGCAACTGCGTCAGGAGGTTTAGAAACCTCCTAGACTGCTTCCTCTGCAGTATACTGTATTTCCAGTATATATCAGAGAATTTGAAGTCCCCCAGGAGAACAAGGGTTGGTGGTCATGTAGAATCTGCTAGCTGCTTGTAGAACACATTGTCCATCTCTTCATCCTGTTTAGGTGGTCTATAACAGACCCCCACCAGGATGTCAGCCTTGTTAGCCTTTCCCCAGATCCTTACCTAGAAAGACTCAACCTTATTGCCATCCTTGAGCTCAATGACACCAAAACACTGTCACAGAGAGCCAGGCCTCTGCCCCTACTTCCTTGCCTATCCATTCTGAAGAGCTTATAGCCATCCACTGCAGCACTCCAGTCATGGGAGCAATCCCACCATATTTCTGTAATGGCAACTAAGTCATAGTTTGCCTGTCTCACACTGGCATCCTGCGCCTTCTGTTTGTTGCCCATGCTGTGTGCAGTGGTGTAGATGCACTTCAGCTGAACTACTTGCCTCACCCCCAGCCCCGTCATAATTCCTGTAGGCTTATCTCAAGCAAGCCTTATTTCATCCTCTGCCCCCCTTATACCTTGTTTAAAGCCCTCTCAACAAGCTCTGCGAGCCTGTGGGCTAGGATCCATTTCCCCCATTGAAACCAGAGAGACCTATCTGCAGCCATCAGGCCAGGCTGTGAGTAAACCACCCGATGGTTGAACAATCTAAAATTCCTGTGACTGCACTACCCTCTTAGCCTCATATTTATCAGATTTGTTTGCTTGGTCCTCTCAATATCCCTAACTGCCGTGGAAGAGAGAGAAAAAAATACCACCAGTACTGTTCCATCAGCTGACTGCCTCAATCACCTGAAGTCCCTTTTGATAGCCCTCAAGCTTCTCTCAGTGCCTTCATCACTGAACTATCAGTAAAGAGTAGTAACCAGTGTCGATCCGGACCAGGAAGATTTTTTGTAATGTCAGTGACTCGGGCTGCAGGAAGGCAGCCAACTTCCCTATGGATCTGGCCAACATGTTGGGCCCTCCATTCTCTTCAGAAGGGAGTCACCTACAACAATTAGCCTTCTTTCCTCGGCAGAGGCAGTCTTACAGTTAGGCAAATATCATTTTCAGGAATCATTTAGATAGAACTGAATATGCATGGAGACATGTAAGATTTTCTCCTCTCACCCCCCTTCTTTGCTCATTGTTTTTACTGTGCAGAGGGATTTGGAAGACTGGATCTCTAAGTGCAGCGCCATCCTGAGAGGTGTTGCTATTAAACTGTAAACATGTCTAAATTGCAGTAGTATTCATCCTCATTATATATTAAATTGATCAAATAGCTCAAATTCTCTTTCAGTTGAGTTTTTTTGACAGTAATTTAGATGCTTGAAAATAGGTGAGGGTATATTTAGACACCTGGACCAATTGTAGAGTTGTTAGGGGGACCAGCTGGCACCCAGTTACAGCAACTGGTCATCTAAAATGGTAGCAGTTACCTATTTTACATGCCTAAAATGGCTCACAAAGCATCAATACAATACATAAAATTAAAAGAAAGGGAAGAGTTAAACACAGATCCTTGACAGTAAGACAGTATATAACTGATGAGACTATATCATTTCAGACTGAGAATTTTTGCTGTAGGAAATTAGCCTGTCAGAGTGAGAATATTGCATTAGTGAAAGTCCTTGGGTAATTTTTCTTTTTGATTTTTGCATCCAGGCCGCGCTTTGCTGAGACTTACTGACAAAAAGCTTGAACGAATGGGCATTGCCCAGGAAAGCCTGCGACAGCACATTCTGCAGCAAGTCCTTCAGCTGAAGGTTAGAGAAGAAGTCCGAAACCTCCAACTGCTCACACAAGGTATGAAAAATAATTTTGGTGCAGGAAGCTATTGAGATCAGGTAGACGTTTGCCTGAGGGCATGAAAGGTGGCTTGACATTCTTCTGCAAGAAATGATGCGTGGAAATGTCTCATAGATTCCACATACTTTCAAAGTTGGGGACAAAAGATAAAATAATGTATAAATAAACAGAGTTGTTTAGCTGCCTGTTTTGAGCGAGCTCCATCTATAGCTTGAGAGTAACCTTACCTTAATGTCTGTTTACTAACATGAAAATATTTAAAGTAAAGGGTACAAGTAGATAATGTGCTGTCTTTATAGACATTGTACATTTTCTATTTCTTAATTAATTATTAATTAATTAATTTCTATTAATTGTTTACTTCAGATAATAGAGTAATCTCTGTAACCTCTTTTATGGTAAGAGCTGTCAGTGGAAAATTACCTGTTATACTCAGCTTTTTGCAGATGGTTGGTTCCTTTTTCATGTTGGAGAAATTTTATTGACTTGAATAGAGTTGCTCCTAACTTAAGCTGCTAAAAAAAGCAAAACTGAGCTCAATATGGTGATCTTAGTTAGGAGACAGGGAAGCAGGAGCTTGTACATATTTTCCAAATGAGGTTAAGATGTTTTATAATGACTTGCGTTATTAGCACTCTATTAAGGCTTTTTAACAGCTGTGGTAACACAGAAGAGAAGCAGTCATTGTAATAACAATGTAAAGTAACATTTATACATCTTCTAATACATATCTGCAATACTTTCTCAGTGTGAAACATTGCTTGGTAGTCCAGTGAGATAGCAAAAACCACACACTTCTGTGGTTTTTTGGTTCAGTGCCTGTTATATGTCACATCGTATGAAAAAAATAGAGTTCTTCAGTACATGCAGTGTATTTTTAACAAAATGTCCTTCACACATGGCATTATGTTCCCGATTAAGCCTTTCTCGCTGTGTTTGGGGAAAAACTCTCTGATCAGTTGAGTAAGCTGCATTTTATCTGAACAAGCTCATGTCTTAGCTGAATATTCCTTCAGGCTTTGTGTCATGTAGGTTGTGATGAGGAGCTTTAGGGCTCCTTTATATCTCTATGATCTGTGAATATGACTTCACCCCATCTTTTCTTGTGTCAAACACCATGCTCATGCTAAAGTATCAGTGCCATCCCCAGTTGTGTAAAACCTTTCCTCTTCCATTCATCCTTTCATCCACAGTTCCTAAATCTTTTTCTCTGATATTGGTTGTTTTCTCTCTTTCCCTTCATGAATTGTTAGGAAAGTTTACAGACTGCAAAGTTTTTGTCACCAGCCATGACTGGTTTAAGCTAGTTTATGGAAGTTGGGATTTACTCCTGAGGGACAGTGAAGATCCAGAAGCTATAAATTTGCATCCGTTGGTCACTGTAGACAGTCCTCTCCATCAACCTGTTTTTGTCATCGAGGACTATATATTTCCAGGCTTCTTGTTCCTCTCTGGACACATCAACCATGAGTCACAATTAGTCAGACAGTGATGACGGCCATTTCAAGGAATTCATCCTTTGAGATTTATTCCTTGTCCACGAAGCTAAGGATACAAATTTAGATTTTAGCAAGAGCATGAATAAACGCATGCTGGACTATGAAGGAAAGTTTAGCAGTTGATATACAGGTAGGTGTTTAATGTATTCTCTCTGCAGTGTAAAGAGAACAATGTAATGTAGTCTGATTGGATAAAGACATGCCATGGGCTGATTTATGAAAATCAGCACAATCCTACCAAAAGCTGATGGTCTGCATCTCCTGCAGTCCTCCCCTGCAGTGGCACTGGACATTCTAGTCATCTCAAATAAAGCCTGTAGAACTGTACTGTTGACTACCAAATGTTCTCCTGTGCACCGGATCTGTGCTAATTGTATGATTCCAGATCAGGGGGCGATGAGTGATGGAATGACAGCAGTATTCCTATTCCTTATCGCCTCATTTACACCACGTTGGAGTGTGTCTGTTGAAAGTGCTTGTTTACAAGTACCAAGATTAAGATACATTTTCACAACTAAGTGCAGTCTGTAAAGCCACATGTCAGTTGTTCTCTGAAACTAATTCTGTCCTCTTGCCCATTTTCTTCAAACTGTGTCCACACTTAGCATGGTTTATGCACTCCTAATCCAGGTTGTTACCAGAATAGCTTCCTGTTAGTCCTTTTCTGTTTTGTAGAACATTTCTGAGGGATAACACATTTGCGTGCCAGCAGTTTCTGCCTTTTGGAAATTCAGCATGCAAATTGCAATTGCTACACTGTCCTCTTCTATCCTCCAAAATGTCCTCCTATAAAAGGGGAAAAAAAGCCCTGTATCTCATAATTCACAGCTCAGGAATCTCTAGGTAAAAGAAGCCATTAAAAATCCTTCTGAATTCATTTAGCATACCAGCTGAGTTACAAGCAGTAAGGTCCTAATCTGGGGCTCATTGATGTCAGCAAAATGACTTCCACTGACTTTAGTTCATATCCTGTTTGACGATGGAGAGAATAGGGAAAGTTTCAAAAAAGCTTTGTGTAGTACTTATCAGATATTTTAAGTGTTTTTGTGTTCTGTTGTCTGCAGAGAAAGTTAACCTCATTTTAAACACTCGACAGAAAACCAGCATTCTTTTCCACTCCTATTTTAGAAAATTGCTTAAAACTGCTTCATTCTTTTTCATTCACTACTGTGTTCTGGGGACAGTAAAGCCAGAACAGTATGTGATTGTCAACTCTTGAGTTTAAGGAAGACTTTTCTTTGGAGTAAGGACTGTTTGATTGAGGCTATTAGCAGCAGAAATGCTATTCCAACCTTCACTAGGATAGAAGGGCACAGACCCAGCTACCAATCTGTGCTTTTTTCCTAGACTCAGTGATGTTGAGGAACTAATTTGACAAAACATCTCCCAGTGTCCTCTGGGGAGAGCGGCACACTGCTGGAATCACTGGTATTGTACTACTTCCACTCTAAACCTGAGTTGAAAGATCATTAGGAAAAAAAAAAAAAAAAGCCTTACGTAACTGCAGAAAGTGGCTATTTTCAGATTTTTCAATGTGAGTCCTGGTTTTGGCTAGCACAGAAGAGACTGTCCTCAAAATGGTAGAACAATGTGATGTGGGATTCTCAGCAAAGTATGCACAGGCAGCAATTGGCTAATAGGGCTGAGCATATGAAGTGCTTTTGGATTTAGATTAAATGATGTCTGAATTTAAGATGACATTGGGCCCCTCCTAAGCTTCTCCCTGAGTTTGATATGGGGCAAAACTTGAATATGGCCACAGAAGTGCTATTTTCTTTTAAAAAAATCATAAAAAATTGTCCTGCTAGCAAAAAGTTGTAGAATAAGGTTTTGTGCTTCCCTGAAAAGCATCACAGCTGTTGATAACTGTTGACATTATTTTTTCAGTAAGTTTTATAATTGTCCTGCACCAGTGCTGAACTACTGAAAAATACCTTCAGAGGACAGATGAAGTTGTGTTGCAGTGATGGATTGTTCGATGGGTTTTGGAGGAAAATCATAGCAGAAACATTGCCTTAAGGGTCAATGTGGTGAGTAAACCACAACTATGAACTCCACCCTGCTAAAAGCTGTTATAAGGATTTTTGTAGTACTAGCAATCTTTTAATACTAGAGTAAAGGCAAGCATGATCAAGCAAAGAAAGTGTGAGCTGTTTAACACAGAACCTCCCCAGGCAGTCAGAAACATAGTCCTAATTCCTGTTCACCTTGTCTACTTCTTCCTTTTGAACAGTGAAGGTTGGACGAATTTGAATGCTGCCTTTCCAGCTTTCATAATTGTATCTGAGGACATTTGTTGTTTTCCATAATGAAAGCACTGAAGCACTAAACTTAATTCCCATTTTCTGGATTTTCACTCACAAAGACCTTCGCTGTTCTAATAGGTACAGGACACAGCACCAATAACTGGAAATTGCACACCTGCTTGAGAAGGAACTTGAACAATCAGAAAATTTGAGAACATAGGACCTTGTGAAGTGCAGAACTGGAAGGTCATTTGGAGTTAAGAGAATACTGGAGCTTACAGTCCCACTGATGTGTAGACTTTATGGATACACTAGTATCTAAACTGTTGTCTGCTGTCTTTCATGTCTTTTAAGAGACTTTGCTGGGGATCAGGACTTTCCTTTGTTATCCCTATAAGGAAATCAGTAACTGAAGTTTATGATAAAGGGTGATCCTGTTACACTTCCAGGATGTACTGTTCTCTTTCCTGGGTATGTTCTGGACTCAAGGTTTTGGCACCTGAGGAGTCACGAGTTCCTTCCTCCAGAAATACTCCTTTTCTTGTGCGTAACAAACAGCAGATGTTGTCTATGTGAGCGCTCAAGGTAGGCAGTGTGTTTGCCTTCTCAGGCAGCCAGTGGGAGGAAGCGTGTAGCGCTTGTGGAATTTGGGTTTCGTGTCCCTGTGGTGGTGTTCAGGGGCGTGAAGCATTTGAAACGTTGACTGTCCTCTTACCAGGCACCCATGTCTTTTCTTTTTATTGTCTTGACCTCACCTTTTTTTTTTGTTCCCCTAACCGTAATGCTTCCAGCTAGTCAGGAAAAGCCTTTCTTCTTCTAGCACAAATTACTGTGCAAATGTTTCTTGCATATGCTCCATACGTGGCATCTGTCCAATGCACAGAAAAAAATACTTGGTATTTCAGAAAAGCTCTACTTAATTCCTGGCTGATTTCCTTTGCTTTGTGTCCTGTTATGGTCTAACATCTCTGATGACCTCATGAGTAGAAAACAAAGAATAGTATGGAAACATTGGCAGAATTTGTCCCAAGGTCCAGGAATAAACTGTTTTCCAGGATTCAACATGCTGAATTGCCTGATTATATATGAACAAACGCTGATCTTCTGCTTACTGCTTTCTTTTCACCAATGTCCTTATCCTTCTTACTTTCTTCCTTTGTACATTCTCTACTGTATTGCTGTAGGAATCTTAGCACTGGTGCTAAGTGCTTAACACTTCTCTTCCAAGACCATAAAACGACTTTGCTGCCATCCATTAGAGTACAAAAGAGCAGTCTTTGTTGTATTTTTCTCCCAGTCAAGGACATACGCAGCACTTGAAGAGGATGTAGACTCGGTAGGCAGAAGCTCTGCTTGATTCTGAGAGGTTTTTCAGATTGTAGGCACTGTTATGACTTATGAAAATCAATTTTTTCCAGGTTACAAGTATGCACTGAGGATTTCTCTATAGTTTTAATCTGTTTTACCTGGAGTAGAATACTCTTTGTGGAGAGCATATCTGAGCACAAATAAGATGTTTAAACGACATGCATCATGAATATCTGGTTCCATCTATGCCATCAGTTATTTGAATTGCGTGTTTCTGGTTTCTAACCTGAAGAATATACTTTTGCAGTGCAATCGACAGTCCCTGATAGACCACTGAAGTAGCATAGTTCTTATAATTACCTTTTAGCTGTTGCTGTGATGCTAATATATATTCATAGCAAATTGCAAAGTGATTCAGCTGACAGAATAAGTTCCAATACACTGGACAATACACTGCAGTGCACTCTGGATGTGCTTAGCACAGAGCTGTTGGATGTGCACAGTGTATTAGTTTGGAGTATGGACACGGAAGCATGATGTATGCAGCTGTGATATTTGTACTGATGAACTTCTGCGTTGCGATTTTAGCTGTATAATAATAGTACTATTAGCTGCTTGTGGGTTTTTTGTGTTCCTATAAATAACATTGCAACTCAGTCTAGTGGGAATGCAATATTATCCATTTTGTGTGATTGCAAGGATATTATTGCAGTTTCTGATTTTCTTGTTTTTTTATTAATATGGTGGTGGTTTTTTTTTCATTCCCGCTTTTTAAAATTTCTTAGAAGTCAGTCTACTGGAAAATTAGGTCTGGGAAGTTTGGCTCTTCTAAGCTAATCCATACCCAAAACTGTCTCACATATTCAATGAACAGATCTTACAACTTTATACTTTATATATGTATATGTAAACTGGAAAGAGAAGAAACAATTTTGCTCAAGGTTTAAGGAAAAAAAAAATAGAATATTGCTGTTTGTGACCATTCATGAAAGACTTTCAACCAAACAGGAAAGTTTTTAACAGTCAGAGGCTGTAATTTAACAGCAGCTGTTTGTGATCGCTGCCAGCAGAAATCACTTGTTTTCATCCAGCTGAAAAGAACAGGCTGGTAAAAGGGATTCCAGCAGTAGGTACAGTTTTTCACACAGAATTTAAATATTGCATATCTACATATTGTAAGATGGTGCCATTTACAATGTAACATATTTGTCATTTCTAATGAGATTTTCCAGAAGTCAGGCGTAGAATGAAAGTAGGATTGATAGTTGTTCTCTGAAATAAGTGAAGAAATCAGAGCTGTAAGTACACTCTTCTACTCTTTGAAAGTGCATAGAAATTTTCACTGTTGAGCTTCTGTTTCAAAACCTGACTGTCTTCATCAGCTAACTCCTTGATAGCCAATCTGAATGAGCAGAGTGGGAAATAAGAAGATAAGAAATGCCCTCCTGGATCAGACCAGCACCCCCCTTCCCAGTACTCTGATAGTGTCAGGTGCTCCTTAAGCAGAGCCCAGATCCCTGGTCTCACTCTGTGATCACATCTGGGACCCCCTGGGTAAAGCTCTCTTCACTCAGATGGGCTTTTGAAGCACTGTATTTCTGATTTTATGATACTGGTGTTACTGACACCTTGCTTGAATGCGTTCTGTTAGCAAAGTGTTTCTCCATATTGGCATTTTCAGCAAACACAAAAGTCACTTAAAGCCTTTTTTGAAAATATAAAATCAAGTTCTGCTGTTTTCAATCCCTGAAGGTGAGCGCTGCCAAATAAGTTCAAAAGCATTTTTCTTCCTGTTGCTAGCATTTATGGCCTGTGCAATAAAGATTTGTAATTACTGGATAGATTCAAAGAGGTGGGAGAAAAACTCACTCCTCATGCCTTCATGATGGTGCTTTTCTAAGCTGTGTAAAATGAACACATCTTATTTTAAAACTTCTCTTTCTTCATTCACATTCTTTAAAAGCCTTTCTGTCATGTAATTTTAAAAATGAATGTGGTTCTATTCAAATAAAAGTTTCTCTTAATGGCTTTTATGCTTCATATGACAGAGCACCTTCATTTAGTCACTTATACAGTCAGTCAGTAGTGTTATGAACTGCTTTTTCAGTACTGAGCAGGATGTGGATCTCTGGCATCTTCCATAAAGGAAAGAGTTGTGTTTTTTTTTAACCTCTTTATTTGACATGATCATAAAGCACAGGTACTAGCCCAGTGTTTTATGGCACATTCAAGTATGATTAATAATTTTAACTATGCTGGTTCCCTCTTAAGATCAATATTATAGAATTTTTCTAGTCACCGTTTGAATGAATTTTAATTGAAATTGATTCCCTATAAAATAACATATTGAAGTATATTAACAAAGTCCTTGGCATTAAGGGGTTTGGAATTCTAACAAAATTCTGAACAGTTTTCAACAAATAGTTTCTTTATGCGACCTCTGTGCCACCTAAGATTAGTACTTATTCAATATTTCAGTTTTTTAATTTAAGGGCTATAGCAGCAGATGACAGCATCAGTAGAGCCGCCACATTTTTCAACATGAAAATTAATGAAAATGTGGTCAGGGAATTTTTTTTTTTTAAATCTGTTCAGTTTTTAATCTGTAGCAGTTGAACTACAGCTGTGTTGTGTGATCCTAACATTCAAATACATAGTTATGCACAGCGTTACCTTCACAGAACGTTCAGAGTTTTTAGCAGTAACAGATGACACCTCCCAGGCAGCTGACTTATGGAAACTTACCTGTAGGAACAGAGGATGCATTCTGAAAGTCTGCAGCAATTTGCTCCATACAGGCCTCAGTTACCATCTCCAGTGCCATTCAGCTTTTGTCTTTCATAGTGTACAACTAAAAGGCTGAGTTTTAGACAATACGTACATGGCAGTGCCATACATTTCTGAAGCGCCTCAGCCACACTGAGGTGTCATCCGTATCTCAGGACTTAATCTCAGTTAGCCACATAGCTAGAAAACGAGTTAATTTACATATGCTTGGTTTGTGGAGCTGATGTCCATCTCGAGACAGCCTAATTAGAAGACAGTCAGGCTCAGGAGTGCTCACATCATTTTATATCTGAGAGCCCAATACAAAATGTCAGGACTCTGACCGGGCATGCTCATTCCATTATACAAGAGAGATGGAGCTCATCCTCAGGAATTACAGGGATAGGCAAGTTAGAGGCTTCTATCTGTGAACAAAAAGGCATGTCAGGTTTCCCCTTCAAGCTTATGAAGAGCCTGAATCCTCATACATTGACATGGCCTTAGTAGTTTAAGCCTGCTCCACTAGAAATAGGACTCAGATCTCCCCAGTCAGCTGGTCTGGGACACCCAACTGCCACCAGCTGACGTGTGATGCTGTGAGGTGGATGTGAAGCCCATCCCACTCCTGGGTGTTGAAACAAGTGATTTTGCTGAGACCAGTTAGGAAGCTCTGCTGTCATGAACATCAGTCAGCAGACTCTAAAGTCCTCTTTATGTTTGTTGTGTTGAGGAGCACTGCTGTGTAGGACTTTCAGGTGGTTGGTTTTGAGAGAAAGACTTGAAAAAAATAATGTTTTCCATAGTGTTCCTTTTCTCTTCAGCCTGTCAGAGGTAGAGAGGGAGAGGGAATGGTAACCCATTTTCTTCCTTCTTTAACATGTTAGCTCATTTCAGCCCTTCTGGAGAAAAAAAAACAAAAACAAAAGACTTCTTTCTGTTTCTTTTTGTCCTTCATTGCATTAAGAATCACAGAATCACAGAATCACAGAATCACAGAATCACCCGGGTTGGAAGGGACCTCAAGGATCATGTAGTTCCAACCCCCCTGCCTAGCAGGGCCACCAAACACACACATTCAGATCAGGTTGCCCAGGACCCCGTCCAACCTAGCCTTGAACACGTCCAAGGACGGGGCATCCACAACCTCCCTGGGCAGCCCGTTCCAGGGCCTAACCACTCTCCTTGTAAAGAACTTCCCCCTAACATCCAACCCTTCCCTCCTTCAACTTGGATCCAAGAACTCCTGGGTAACTGGACTGCAATGAAAGTTGAGCCAGGAGATGATGATCTCCTGCTCTAGCTTGCTTTTGCTGGTTTTCCCCTAGCTTGAGTGTTTGCGGGCTGATTAGACAACGTTGTCTGGAAGGGATTTCTTTAGACAGTTCCAGAGAGCACAACTTTGTGAAACTGTTCAGCTGTTCTGTGTGATTTTCTGTCATAAGGTGCCAAGATGCGCCATTCTTATTTAAAGACCCCTGGATGACAGAAGAGGCAGTCTTCATTATCTTGGACAATGGACTGGCTTTTAGAAGTGTCAGACAATTAAGGATGCAGGTAGACATTTGAAAATTTCCAAAATTCATCACTCTTATGAATCCACAGCAGTTATCATTCTTGGTCAAAACTTTAAAGACTTTTTGAAGCAAACAAACAATTTTTCAGATGAAAGGGACAGGAAAAAGGAAGGGAGGGATAGTCCTACCCTCTAAAGCTTGTCTGACAAATCTGTTGTCACCTGTGTAGTTTCTGAAAACATCTTTCTCTAAGCTCACAAATTGCTTTAATGTGTCCAGCACTGCAGATACCATCCATTCTGTTACAGCTGTTGACTGTGACACTAATCATTGGTGTTGTTGACTTTTGTAGATCACCACTTAAACCTGGATCATAGTTTTTTGAGGGTCATAGAAAAGTAGCCAGCCCTTATAGCCCATCAAGGTAGCAAAGGTCTTTCTGCTGAGTTGTATTTCTTAAAATAAGATATCTATGAGCTTTATCTTGTCTTTTTCTAAAAACCTATCTTCTAAGTGTAGAGGTTTTTTCAGCTGTTATAGTGAAAATTACATTTTATTTTCTTCTAATAAGCTCTTTTTACAGTGAATTATTGTTTACTGATATTTGCTTGCTAGAATTGTTGATAAATTCTCTTTCTCCCTTCTTAACTGCTGTGTTAAGCCACAAAATGTGTGACTGTTGCTTTGTCAGCGCCTCATATTTTCCTTTATTGTACTTTTCTTTATTGTACTTTTCGCTTTTCTTGAGATCTCTGTGCTTCTCTAATAATGGGACCCGACACTGTGAGAATTTCACTCTACTTCTACATGGTATAGCTGATCACATGATAATTCTGGTATAAAAACTTATTTTACTGGTTTCATCAGGGTTTTCTCTTGATCCAGACAATCGGAACCTGAGGCATTTAGGTGAGGAGCGTTAACCAGGTGCTGGGAACAGAAGAGACGAATCCTTCATCAAGGATATCTCTAAGAATTAGGAGCTCCTAAAGCTAGTGTCTTCATTTTCTGCTGCTTAAATTGGACAGAGTTATTAGGAAAGCCTTCAGCCAACTCAAAACTTGGTCCAGCTTTTCATGTACACAATCTGTATCTATTCTAGCATAGTGAACAGACAGCAAGAGTAGTTACTGAGAAGTATGCAAACTGATGTCCATCACCAGCTACAGGTAGGTTTTTCACAATAACCTCCCTCTGGAAATATGAGACCTCAATTTTGCTCTTAGTTCTGCGAGGGCAAATGAAGGAGTATTGCTCCATTGATTTCAGTGAAACTTGAAGCTAGTTAAAATGAGAACAGGATCAACCCCATTTTTCCTGTACAGCATGAGACTATAAAGCCCATTCAAATCAATGAAGGGTACCAATGACTTTGTTGACCTTTGGATCAAATCCATAAACCTTTTTAGTATCTTAATTAAAACTGCAAATACAGAAACATAAGCGTTCTGTTCTTCAACCCAGCATAGTTTTTCTGAAACTGAAAAATTTTGTGATCCCTTTCCAATTATTGGAAATTATTCCAATTATTATATATAAAATGCAATCTTGATATTTTATTCCACTTATGAACTTTTTCCTAGCTGTATAATGCTTATTTTTTCACTTGGTCCTAAATTTTCTTTCGATGATGTTCACTACCTATGTTACTTGGAATCCTAATTTCATAATCACTGATGAAAATCAAAACCACAAAACCTGCTTTTTATCTTATTTTTCTATTCCTGTTCTTTACTAAAAGGGCATAATCAAAGATAAATACAAGCTCTGTTGGCCTGAGCAGTTTGAAGTGTCTTTATTGCATCTTACATTAGCCAGACAAAAGTTAGTTGTCCATTTGAAGTCATTGCTCGCATTTCCTCGGATAATCAATGGAGAATGATAGCCACCTCCTGGGATAATCTGTCCCTTTCTAAAGCAGATGCCCATGATAGGTGCAATGCTTTGCACCTATCATTGCTCTTGCCGTTGTCAGCCCCAAGGCTAGCCATCTCATTTGGGACAGCTAAAATTGAATAGGGGAAAAACAAGGCAGCAGACTTTGCTATTTTTGCTTCTCAGCATGAAGTATATAACAAGTGATGCTACTCACCTTTAATTTGCCACCAATCTTCCACTGCCTTAGTGTATTAATATTTCAGCTGCTAACTGTACCTGTTAGCAGAATTTGGTTATGCTATGCCCTAAAACTGAGATATATGTATATATATTATATATATATACTTGCAATTGATAATATCATCTTTCACATTCTATTACTTTCTACAAATAATTTTTTACCTGAGCTAACTACTGCTCACTGGCAGTTAAAGTACCAAACAAAAAAAGTTAGAATTGATGATTTACAAGTTCTGGGTTGATTGCTATTGGGGTGCTTTTCTGACTTGTAATTTAAATGTTCTTTTAGTGTTAATCAGCGAGGGACTATATTTTATATACTGTCCTGGGACAGAGTTGTAAGTTACATGTGCACTGACAGTTTTTCTCAGCTATGAGTGCTTTAATAACTCTTGTTTGATGGGTCCTGTCCTCTAGGTTCTTCCTCTTACGTGGATGTGGTTGAGCCTGATACAAATATTAAACCACTGATAGTATTTTATGACTGTGGCTTTTCTTACCTCTGCGAAGGTAGTTCCAGTCTCACTCAGGAAGGCTGGGACCAGGCTGAGAGCCCAGCTGAAGAGCTCCTTGGGATCTGAACCTCTTGCTTTATAATTCAGAAAAGTTACTGAAAAGATTTCCCTTTCATAGAATTAGTACAGGCAACAAAGGTGTCACTTGAAAAATGTGAACTGCATAGTTTCACGGAATCACAGAATGGCCAGGGTTGGAAGGGACCTCAAGGATGATGAATCTCCAACCCCCTGCCACAGTCAGGGCCACCAACCTCCCCATTTAATACTAGACCAGGCTGCCCAGGGCCCCATCCAGTCTGGCCTTGAACACCTCCAGGAATGAGGCATCCACAACCTGTCTGGGCAGCCTGTTCCAGCACCTCACTGCTCGCATAGTGAAGAACTTCCCCATGAAGTCCTGTTTCAGTTACACAGAAAAGCCTATCCAAAAAGGGCTCAAAATAATAACACAGAAGAGCAGTTGGAAAACCAAGCTTCTTCATATTTCTTTTGTTTGGGCTTTGTGTATCTTAAAGCTCTTGTGCATTCTCATGCAGCTTGCTCATCTTATTGGATGCTAAAGCCTTTTACCATCTGCCAAAAGGTTTTATTTTGGGGTTTCCTCTCATGTGGGAGGGCGGTTTCCTCCTTCCCTTCGTGCTACTTTCATTGCTATCTTTAGGAGTCAGAGCCTACTGGAGACCTTCCTGTCTCCCTTTTATTACATATTCTCATCCTTCCTTGCTGCAAGTTCCTGCCCCTGGGGGCAAAGAATAAAATGAGCACTGAAGCTGCTTTTCTGAGCTGGCTGGCTGGCTTTTGTTTTAAACACACAGTCCGGTTCCTGGAGTGCGAATCTGAGGGTACTCAGTAGAAAAGCTTCCTGGTGTGGTTGTTTTGAGGAACGGCCCCTGCACCAAGGTATGTGTACCTGCCCAGTACTGCCCATTTAATGGGCTTCTGAAAAAGAACAATGGAACCGGTGGCATTTTCTCTGAAAGCAGTTCACTCCTCTCTGTTTGTCAGTCTTTTACCTCAGCACATGAATCCCACCCGTTCTGCCACTGTTATGACACCTGCAGCTGTAGGCCTTTCATTTCTTCCTTTTAGAGGAACTTGCAGGTGTTTATTTTTTCTATGCACATATCGATTTCCTATCTTTACTTGTGCTATAGAGGAGAAGAAATTTGACGTGTTATATTTGCAGAGTGATAGAATTGCATCTATTTTTTTTTTATATATTTTTTTTTTCTCCCTGAGATCAAAATAGAGTACAGGGCAGCCTGTTTTTTGCAGTGGTTTTTTTCCAGTGTAGCTCTGGGGGATGCAGGAACACAGCTGCAGCAGATGTGAGCACCTGGCTGCCAGGACATGAGCATAGCTGGAGGCAGTGAGTGCCCATCAGAGCCCTCCATCTGACTGCTGTGGAGCTCCCTGCCATCACCCTTACTCAGAGGAGATGCTGAATGAGGGACACACAGGGCCCTGCCTTTTCCTTCCAGCTTTTGCCTGCTGGGAGCAAGAGCAGGCTGTCTGAACACAGTCCTGTTGCTGCCTGTCCTAATTTGCTGTGGCTGAGCCCGTGGCTGGAGGCAATCTGATGTGGAGGGCTCAGGCTCAGGGAGCAGCACTGGGTGTCAGATCATCTCCCGAGAGCTCTGCCAGAATCCACATCAGCCACATGATGCCTCTGCTGAGTGGATTTCTGACTTTCCCTTTTTCATGCTTGCTTTTTTCATTCACTGGCATTACACCAACCAGCAGGTCAAATAGTAATAGGAATGTAATGTTATTTTATTTATGACTAGCTCATCTCTTGGACCCTGAGATTTTCTAATCTCTCTCTTTCCGTCATTACCCAGCTCTCTTTAAAGCTTTATCCTTTAGTTTATTTACTCCCTCTGTAATTGAGAACTTTATTGTTGATCACCATGAAAAATTCTCAGTGCTTAAAAATAAATGATCCGTCTCCCAGCCCTTCAGTGCATCCAGTTTTTATGACTGTAGGAATCTATAGAGAGATTGAAATGGGGTTGAGGGGGGTGAGGGTGTCCTGAGGTGTTACCTAAATAGCTGATCTACAAATGAAAAGAGATGCTCAGATTTCTGTTCAGGAGAGTGCCTGTAAAACCAGTCATTTTTTTAGCACTGTGTATTTTAATGACATCCAGTTTCAAGTTCCAGGTGCTGCATTGTACAGAGAGGTCAATGAGGCCCATTTCTAACAGCAGAATCATGCAACGTAGCACAGCATGGAATGGCATCCTTCAGAAAAATAGGAGGGGTATGTGAGAGAACTTCAAGCAGGGGCAGATATGTACCCCTTCATATAGAAAGCACGATTTTTAAATCTCTTCATATTTGGAGAGGATAGCAATCCAACTGAAATTGATATGGGAAGGAAAAAAAAATGTGTCTAGTGGATGTATGTCACCCAGGCACTGCGTTCCAAGCAAACACAGCTATCTGTGTTCTCTCCATCACACACATGCGTACACACATACACACTCTAATTGGATAAAAACATAAACAGTAAATTAAGGATACGATTAAAAATTAAACAGCCATTGCAGAAACCATCAATAGTAAGTGCTTATTAACTTACATATAACAGCATGCTGGTGTGATGGCTTCAAATTGTCTGCTGAAACTGATTTGCAGCAAATAAGGCCAGCTTTCCAAAAGGATAGTTCTAGGTTTCAATAGTCAGACCCTCAGCTTTAATTACTCATTTTGTTCCTTCTCAGTTTTCCTTAGCCTTTTAAAGAAACTGATAATATCCACTACTTTCTTGAACAGCAGTAGGTGATATGCTTAATCCATCAGCTGTGATGCTTAGCTGAATGAGACAGCAAAGGTCTGATCCCATGTTGTTCCACCTCATGCATTGCAAGACTTGTATGACTTACCCTCATCTCCACCCCCTTTTTCTGCAAGGCTTCACCAGGACCAGTGTCTGTTCTGAGACCCGCCGTGCTGGCTAGTTATGTACTTGTTGAATGATAAGCTCAAGATCTAAGCTGCTTTACACATCGGAGCTCCACGTGCACACCTGGGATGTACAGAGCTCTCCATCTGGTGCTGCACAGCAGAAGCTAAGGTTTCTGAAAGGGTGATTCCTCTGCTCCACAGTCCCTTTCCTTCCTATTTCATAATTAATATGCTCTACTCTCTTGCTGACCTGCGTATGAGTCCTGC
Source organism: Centrocercus urophasianus (assembly GCF_019232065.1). Classification (NCBI taxonomy): domain Eukaryota; kingdom Metazoa; phylum Chordata; class Aves; order Galliformes; family Phasianidae; genus Centrocercus; species Centrocercus urophasianus. Next base: position 12,721,978 of record NW_024884253.1, read on the forward strand.
GTATCAGGAGACAAAATGCTTTATCATCTTGCTTGATCAGTTTGTGTGCTTTTGAGGTACAGCAAGTCACTGTCAATAGAAACAGTACAGGATTCAATACTGTCCGCTCAAGGTAAGCTTGAATATTTAGGGGAAAGTTGAAACAAGGTTAAAGACCTCCTGGCATTGGGAGCACTCTGGAAGGGCTGAACAAAGCACGATCTTTTCCAGTGAGCTCTGTCTTGGATGTTTATTTTCCAGATGGGTTGCATAATATAGATATGTGACCAATATATAGTACAAAGGAGCTCTTCATTCTTGTTTTCTGCCTTCATGTGGATAAAACTCTGTGCTGCTCACTCCAGAGCATAGCTGAGCTTTTTCCTTGTGACTTGGGTCTCCTGGGTTCACTTAGGCTAAGGACTTTCTTCCATCTTTTCTCCTGCCAGTCAAAAGTGAGAAATGAATGAATGTTACTTGAATTAAAGATCTACAGCCAGCCCAGCATCAGCGTGTTGCATACATCCTGCAAGAACCCTTTCTTTTAATTCTACCTTCATATGAGAAAGTAGCACATCCCCTGAATGGCTGCCAGCTTCCTTGAATGTGGCTGCATGTGGCTGAAACATGGCTGGGAGATGATTTTTGTCATGCATGCCTCAGCCCTGCCAGCTGTTTCTACTCTGGTTCTCCTCGAGCTGCCGTGATCTGCATTTGAGCCCTTGCAACAGTCAGTACTTCGCTAGCAGCCGGTGTTGGGGTTCAGAGCTGGCTGCACCCACACCGTTGGGTAAATGCATTGCAAATACCATAGTAGTTGTCCATTCAGGATTGCCTTTGGTTGCAGTCAGTCACACCAGTGACTCATGTTGTAAGGCTGTTCTGATTGGGAAATTCATTGTGGAAGTTTTTGGACATCATGGAGATAGTATGAAGGACAGGAGCAATAAGAAGGGATGATGTAGCTCTAAGAAAGTAGTGGAATCATAGAATCATAGAATCACCAAGGTTAGAAAAGACCCACAGGATCACCCAGTCCAACCATCCACCTATCACCAATATCTCTCACTAAACCATATCCCTCAACACAAAATCCAAACGTTCCTTGAACACCTCCAGGGTCGGTGACTCCACCACCTCCCTGGGCAGCCCATTCCAGTGCCTGACCACTCTTTCAGAGAAGTGCTATTTCCTAACGTCCAGCCTAAATTTCCCTTGGTGCAGCTTGAAGCCATTCCCTCTGGTCCTGTCACTGTTACATGAGAGAAGAGGCCGACCCCCAGCTCACTACAACCTCCCTCCAGGTAGAAATAGAGAGCAATAAGGTCTCCCCCAGGCCTCCTCTTCTGCAGACCGAACAATCCCAGCTCCTTCAGCCGCTCCTCCTAAGGCCTGTGCTCCATGTCCCAAGCACCAATTGTCAGACTGTAGAGAGAAGGGTGGAAAAGCCAAGGGCACACGACATGCCCAGCAGGAATCAAGAAGCAAGGTTGGAAACCCTCTGGCTTAGGCTGTTAGAGCTGAATTGTTGTCAGCAGCAGAGGGAAACCTCTTCAAAATAATTTCAAGTGTACAGAATAATGGAGGGAGCAATTTCTTTTCTTCTGTGTGTCCTGAAGAGCAGATGGATCTGACATGTTTATTGCCTTAAGCTGTCTTGTTTTATCAGCACACTGGATCTGGGTGTTTGACAGATGTGCCAAACAAAAAATCAAATCGGTCCACGTCCCCTTGTATGGGTTTTAGCATCCCTGCTTCCTATTTAGAACTATTCTCTTTAGTGCCCGTCTTACCTAGTGCATAAATGAGGAAGTATTTTCATATAAAATTTAGGGAAGACAAAGGCACATAAATTGTTATAATGAGAAACGAATCCTATGAGCTTTAAAAGTAATGTTTGGCATCCTCAGCTTTTTGGTTCAGAGCTGTGTCTGAGGTAGGAAAAATGTCAAACAATGCGAAGAGCCAGGCTGAACCATACTGGTAGCAGTGTAGCAAGATTTTGTACATGTTACAACTTGAATAGCCTTAATCTTCAAGAACTGTGTTACAATTGCAAAATCATGATGTAAAAATTTTATGGAGACAGTGACATGGTTACTCAAAAGTTATTGCAACACAGTCCTGAATATCAAAAGCTGATTTATTCACATCTGCCCCACTCTCCTGTCTTCTCCCCAGCATACGCTTGGGTTCTATGCGGATGAAGCAGTGAGTGTTTGTGTGTGGTTTTTCACATCAAAGAACTAAAACCAGTTTAAATACTGTAGTATTTCCAGTGGTTGCAAACTAGGTATGAAATATTTACTGTAATACTTAAGTTAAAACTGCACAACATATTTACTTTTTTGAAGAGAAATGCATTGGATTTATTTGAACTTCAAGCAGCAGAGTAATGTTAGATCTTGCAGGTTCTTGTAACTTCTTCAATTGGTATTTTTCAACATGTGGCAGTGAGTATTTGCTGCAGAAATGCGAAGGAAGTCAGACAACCAAAGTGGTGAAAGTCACTGGTTAAGCACCTGTTGTTGAAGTGCAAAACTCTTTTTGCTTCTACAGGTGCAGAGATAATATCTTTTTCATGTTTTTCCAGCTATTTCAATTCAGTGACTAGTTCATTCAAAGGTAAGAAACCACTTGGGAGGAAAAAATGGCTAAGAAGTTTGTTTTCCTCTTTTAATCTTTATATAAAACTTGTGCAATAGAGACTAACATCTACCAGTTCTGAGATGCTGAGAAATATGTTAGTCAGAACTTGACATTCTGTTCAAGTGAACATAATGCTTCCTTGCTTAGTGAGATTGCTTACTTAAAAAATGTAATGATAAGCTTAGTTTTGCCTTGATTGTGTAGCCTATTTGGAAAAAATGTTCAACATTTTCATTGAATTTCACTTTTACATGCTAAATTCTATTTTAAATCTGCAGCTCAAAATGAATCCAAAATTTTTTCAAAAAGGTGTATTCTATCTGTGCATGTGCCGAGGCATAACAAGAATGTAAGCAGTGAAAATCAATCAAGGGTAGTATATAAAAGTGCTAATCATGTAAATAAATATGTCTTCGTTGTGTTAACTGAAAAAGAAGTGCCGTATTTATTTACTTATACATACTGTGTTTAAATTAAATCAACATACTGACAAGTTCAGTATTACATCTGGAGCCTGGAACAAGTAGTTTCTGCATTTATTGCGTAGTCTACAGAAATATTGACAGGAAGGGCCCAGGGAATAAGAAGTATTTTAATCCCAGCTCCCTCAGCTGCTCCTCATAAGACTTGTGCTCCAGACCCCTCACCAGTTTCGTTGCCCTTCTCTGGACACGTTCCAGGGCCTCAATGTCTTTTTTGTAGTGAGGGGCCCAAAACTGAACACAGTACTCGAGGTGAGGCCTCACCAGTGCTGAGTACAGGGGGATGATCACCTCCCTGCTCCTGCTGGCCACACTATTTCTAATGCAGGCCAGGATGCCGTTGGCCCTCTTGGGCACACTGTTGGCTCATGTTCAACCAAGCATCAACCAACACTCCAGGTCCCTTTCCTCTTCGCTCATCCAGCCACTCATCCCCAAGCCTATAACGCTGCATGGCGTTGTTGCGGCCCGGCAATTGGCCTTGTTGAACCTCATCCCATTCACCTCAGCCCAGCAATCCAGCTTATCCAGATCCCTTTGAAGGGCATCCCTATCCTCAGGCAGATCCACACCACCTCCCAACTTGGTGTCATCTGCAAACTTAGGGTGCACTCAATCACCTCATCTAGGTCATCAGTAAAGATATTAAACAGGATGGGCCCCAGTACCTACCTAGGGGACACCACTTGAAACAGGTTGCCAGCTGGACTTTATCAACCACTACACGCTGGGCACAGCCCCCTAGCCAGTTCCTTACCCAAAGAAGAGTATACCTATCCAGGCCACAGGCAGACATTTTCCCCAAGAGAATACTGTGAGAGACCACGTCAAAGACTTTGCTGAAGTCTAGGCAGACTACATCAACACCCTTTCTCTCGTCTACCACTCTGGTCACCCGGGTGTAGAAGGACATCAGGTTGGTCAAGCATGACCTGCCTTTCATAAGCCTGTTCTAGATGGTCCTGATCCTCCTGATACCACGCACGTGTCGTGTGATCTCACCCGAGATGATTTGCAGTACAAGAAAGACATTGAGATTTTGGAAAGGGTCCAGAGGAGGGCGACTAAGATGATCAGGGGGCTGGAGCACCTCCCCTATGAGGACAGGCTGAGGGAGTTGGGCTTGTTCAGCCTGGAGAAGAGAAGGCTGCGTGGTGACCTCATTGCAGCCTATCAATACCTGAAGGGAACCTACACCCAGGAGGGGAGTAAACTGTTCAAAAGGGCTGACAACAGCAGGACTAGGGGAAATGGATCCAAGTTGAGGGAGGGAAGATTTAGGTTGGATGTTAGGGGGAAGTTCTATACAAGGAGAGTGGTTAGGCCCTGGAACGGGCTGCCCAGGGAGGTTGTGGATGCCCCGTCCTTGGACGTGTTCAAGGCCAGGTTGGACGGGGTCCTGGGCAACCTGATCTGAATGTGTGTGTTTGGTGGCCCTGCTAGGCAGGGGGGTTGGAACTACATGATCCTTGAGGTCCCTTCCAACCCGGGTGATTCTGTGATTCTGTGATTCTGTGCTCCATAACTTTCTCTGGTACCAAGGTCAGGCTGACAGGCCTGTAATTCCCCGGATCCTCCTTACGGTTCTTCTTGTAGATAGGAGTCACATCAGCAAGCCTCCAATCCTCTGGGACCCCTCCAGATAACTAGGAGCACTGGTAGATGGCCAAGGGCAGCTCAGCAGTCATCCCCGCCAGCTCCCTCAGCACCCTGGGATGGAGCCTGTCCAGAGGAGCTCTCTAACCATCTCCACCTGAATCACCAGGGGTGTTTTCTGCGAAGCCATTCCCTCTTGGGAAGGAGAGAGGTCAGTAAGCATAAATAGAATGGTACATCTGGAGGAAATGCACCCTGCTCCAACATAGGCTGAGGGCTGATGGCCAGGGAGCACTTTGCTAAAGACCTCGAGATCTTGGTAAACAATTTGAATACAAACAAGCAGCGTGCCTTTGCTGGAAAGGACACCAATACACCGGGCTGCGCAAGCAGCAGTGAGGCCAGCAGGTCAAGAGAACTAATTGTTCTCTTTGGCGTCAGTGAGACCACATCCTGAACACTGGGCAGTCTTTGGGCTGTCCAATAGAAAAAATGTTGATGAACCGGTGCAAGTCAATAGACAAGTCACCATGATAGCCCAGGGCAAAAGCCTGGTGTAGGAAAAGAGGGTAAGGACTGAGTTTGCTCAACCTGGAGAAGACAAGGCTCAGTGTGGTCTTATTGCTGTCTCTGACTGCCTATTGGGAGGGTGCGGAAGTGGCAGAGCGGTTTCTTCTGGGATGCACATGGGGGCAGGTTGAAAAGTGATGGACACAAGTTCTAATTTAGACAGTTCTAATTAAATGCAGCAAGAAAAAAGAGCGGTCAAACAATGGAACAGGTCCAGAGAAGTTGTGGATGGCCGTTCTTGTAGATATTCCAAACTTAAGTGGGCACAGCCCTGGGCAACCTGCTTTACCACTAACCCTGCTCTGAGTAAGAAGCTGGACTAGTGCTATCCATTCTGCATGGCCTTGGGGTTTGAGAGATGTCAATGTCTGAGCTTCCAGACTCAGACTGAACAGTCAGAGCTTCCCTTAATGGTGACTGTAGGAAAAATAGGAACCATTAGACGTGTTTGTGTGACTCGCTTTAGGTATCTTCTATGGAATAAGTTGAATCTCTCTGGGAGGTACTCCTTTTTTTCACTACCATGACCGTACGAATAGATGCTTGCCCTTGGTCAAGTGCATCTTATCCAGGCTATCTATTAGGAATTAACATCTAAAGAGGGTCATTTTTGTTTCTGAGGGCAGAGGAAATTAGTGAGGGAATTTATGCTTTATTCTGACTCATCAGAAGGAAGTTTCTGAGAATTTAAAGGCAGAAGAAGGCAGAATGAGTGAAAATGATCACAAAAACAAGAGTTTTTGATCTGGAAGAAGGGAAAGAATAAGTAAAAGTGGCTGAATAATGTCAAAGGACTTTAAAAGAGCTGATTTCTTTGAACTTTGGAATAGATAGGTAAGGATGGAAGGGAGGGAAAAGAAAGTTCAAGGGAACTGGTGGTTTTCTGAAAGAGAAGATACAGACATGGCAGCACACAGCCTATTGAAGGAGGCAGGCACAGAATATCTAAACTACTACAGGACCTCGGCAATTACTTGAAAATCAGGAATGGGAATAGGAAAATGCTTTACAAAAGGAAAGAAATGAAAAGGTAGCACAAACACCTGGTTTAATGAGTTGCAGAAGGGAAATATGAAGGAAATAATTAGACTTCTTTTGCTCTAAGACAAGGAGGGGAAACCTGATGATAAAGAGGAGGATGAACACTTCAGCTTTTCTTGGATTCCATTTTCCCAAACTGGTTAATTATGACAAGATGATTGAAACAGTTAATTTCACTAGAGGAAAAAGTGCATATGCTGAAATAAGAGATGAAAGGTTAAACATGTGGAGGTACGTTAGATGCAGTCAAGTCATTGGGCTTAATGAAAATTGACCCTTGAGTTACCTAGGAGTCAGCAGAAACCATCCCTGAAGCATTAGCTTTAAACCTTGTGAAGAATGAGGAAGGGCAAAAGTAAGCACTTAAAATAAGGAAACCTGTCAGCTTAACTTTGGTACATGGTAAAATGCTGGAGCAAATTATTAATCAATTTATAAACACCTAGAGGATAATAAGCTGATAGAAAAACAGCCAGTGTGGATTTGTTTAGTTTCCTTTTTGAATGAAAAAAGAGAAGTAGAAGGTGTGTCTTTACGTTAGTATACCTTTTGACAGCACTGCAGACAGCCCTGTGGCCTTCTTACAAGTAAACGGGGAAAATCGTCCAGTTGAAATTACTGTGAGATAGGTGAAAAGCTGGTTGAAGTACTCTGTTCAAAGAATTGCTATTGTTTGCTTGTCAAGTGGGCAAGGAGCCTGAAGTGTGGTTCTGTTAGAGGGTGCCCTTGATCGAGTGCTGGTCATTATTTACATCAGTGACTTGGGTGATTGGCTGGAGAATGCCCTGGCATGGGACTATCTGCTGTAGTGAGCGTTGGGCATTTTGGATGGCAGGTTTAAAGTCTGAAGTATGATAAAATGTGGAAATGGCCAAAGGATGAAAATTCAGCAAATGTAAGTAAGAAGGCATGCAGTGAGGAAGGGAAAGCAAATGTCTGAATGCAGATGAGGGATATCTGAGTAAATAATAGTGCTGAGAGAGCATGCAGGGCTGGGATATCACAAATTGAACATGAATCAGCAGCCTGATAGATTCTGCCAGGTGAGAAAATGAGGATGGGGGTGAGACCAGACTGTAGTGTAAGTGGTAGTCTCATGTTTAAACTGTAGGACATCATTAACTCCTTTGTGTTGGCGTTCTGATGCTTTGGTCCAGAGTGTGCTTTGGGCTATAACACAATATAGACAAAGTGGAGAAGGCCAGAAGAGAGCGAGCTGTGGGAGCCAGCAGAGATTTAGTAAGTACCAGGGAGGAAATACTACAAGAACTGGGTTCAGTTGGAAACAGACTCAAACTTTCAGGCATATTAAAGGATTTGTAATATAAAAGTGATGTTTATCCATGCCCTCTCTCCCTGGAAAGTAATTGTACATTTTCTCTGGAAAGTAATTACTTTAGTTTTCACCTAAGGAGATTTGGTTTGGGTATTAGAAACTTGACATAAATATATTTCAGAATGCAGTATCTGAGGGAGTGAGAGTAGAGGACCGTGGGTGTGAGGAACACTCGGGAAGTACCTGTGAGGATCACAGAATCATAGAATCATTAAGTTGGAAAAGACCACTAAGATCATCCAGGCCAGCTGTCAACCCATCATCATGATGTCCACCAAACCATGTCCCTCAGTTCCACATCTACCCTTTCATTAATTACCTCCAGGGACGGGAGACTCCACCACGTCCCTGGGCAGTCTATTCCAACGCCTTACTGAGAATAATTTTTTTCTGATATCCAGCTTGAAATGGATCTGCAGCTTTGCCTCGGAGTAGAGGGATGGACTGCATGATTTTTTTGAAGTCCACTTCAGTTCTATCTGTGGTTTTGCCCACCAAGGGAAAATAGGAATTAAAAAGGCAAAACAAGAATAAAAGCGATTTAAACCAAGGATTCCGGTCTGTTAATTGGAAGTGTGATTATTTTCAGCATTCTAAATACCCCTCCTTTGAATTAATCCCTCATGTTGCAATGTTAACATCTATTTATGGACATCTTTTATGACGCCTTTTTATTTATTAAAAAAAGAATCAATATATGCTCCTTGGTGTGACAGTCTCTTTGGGTAAGGGTTATATAAGTAATGCTGAAGAAACTAAAATGTTTGTTCTTAAAACTGTTCTGAGGTATTTGCTTTAATGTCTCAGGTTTTCAGTAAATTAGCTGAAACCACAATGTTAAAACTAGACATCTCTCGAGACAACAATATTGGAATGATGCGAATTTCTTAAATAGGTAACACTTGCATAAAGAAATATGTCCCCTCTAAAAGTGAACTACTCTCAAAAGACACAGCTCATCCACACAGCAGCCTTATGCATCTTATTTTATTCAGTGCTATACCGGTGACATTAATTCAGTGAGGAGACCAGAATGGAAGCCTGCTAGTTATTTTTCATGTTTGATTTTCTTCTCTATAAATTTAATATAAAGATGGTTATGTTAAGCTAATTATATGCTGGCTTTTTATTTTCTGCTGCTGAGTGAAATCATGTAGAAGGATTTTTTTTTCCTTTTTCCCTGAAGAATGGAACGTTTGACCATAATTACCTTTTTTTTTTGCATTAGATAGAGCACCTTGCTGTCTATTACAAAAGTGATTTACTAGGACATAGGGCACAGCGTTTGATGAACAGTGTCTGACTGGCCAGTGGGACATAAGTAATCACACAATGCAATGCTTGCAGAATCAAATCGTGTTTGACATTTAATATAACCCAAACACTTAACTGCAAAATATGACATCAAAACAACAACAACAAATCCTCAAAAAAGGAAAGCCTGTAAGGAAACAGAAACCAGGTGATGGCAAGGATGGATTTTCTTCATACAGGAAGTCTGTGCTGAGCAGAACAACCAAGGCAAGGGGAAAGCTGCTTTCTCCCCTTTTTCATTCTGCCATCCCCAGCTCTCTGCTGCCTCTGATTCTCTGTGCATATGTGCCACTGACCTAAGGAAGCTAAGATAAATGATTGGTCTCAAGGTGGCACTTTGATTCCTTCAAGTTGATTATGACCAGAAAGATGTCTTGTGGGTTAAAACAGGTTGTATGTGTGATCGAGGCTTCTGCTTATGTCAGAGTGGATGGCACATGCTTACCCACTACCTCAAAAATGCCATCAGCCACTGAGCTCATTTAACCAGGTGCCGAGCACCTTTCATCTGAGAAAAAAAAGTCCTAACAGCAACCAGTAAATATATTTCTGACTGGTGTAAATGTATTAACTGTGGGGGTGAAAGAGTTAATTCATTTTCCATCCATATTTTTTTCTTTGTAGAACCGATTTGACACAGTCTAGCAGGGTGCTGTTATTGAAAAATTGAAGCACCAGGTGTGATTAAATAAGATCACACGTTTCATTCCCTCTTTAATTTCACATCACCCTTCAGCAGCTGTATCCATTTGCTTCCCTATAGCTGGAGAATGCATTGCGTTTATAGCAGGCAGCATGCTGCACGAGTAACACGCACCATTGGCCTGTTTTGAATCAAATGTGTTTGTGCACACAAATTATTTATTGTTTGTTGGACCAAGCTTGTTAGTCTGTTTATTTCTCAAGAGCAGAAAATACAGAGACATTTGGGTAATGGAGGAAAAACCTGGCCTAGGTCCTCTTGGAAGTTCATGAATGCAGCAGGACAGGTTTCATTCCACTGCTAAGAGAGTAAAAAGGTCAAGTGTGATGCATTTGGGATCCTTTCTGTGTTCTTACCAAGCGTGGGATCTGACAAAGTCACCAGCACATGGAGGCTGAACCTCTGTCCCTCTGCCCACAGCGCAGCTGCAGTGATGCCACCATGCACCATTTTTCAATGGAACGCTATTCTAATACTCTAAAGCAACGGAGACTCAAAAATACCAAGTGATAATTTTCTGCCACCATGTTCTACCCACGAACAGCAGCCCTGGCCCTGCTCTGCTGGGGCAGAATACTTTAGAGTATTAGAATAGTGTTCCATTGAAAAAATGATTTGGATTCTTACAGTACTGCTCTTAGTTATTCCAGTCAGCGTTTCCACTTCCAAACTCTGGCCTCACTTCTCTGAGGACAAAAGCAAATCAAGAAGAAAGAGAATTTTCTGTTTATTCTTTCTTTCTTTCTTTCTTTCTTTCTTTCTTTCTTTCTTTCTTTCTTTCTTTCTTTCTTTCTTTTTTTTTAAGTTGCCAGAGGAAGAAGGTTTTGTTTGTCATTCTCTGACGCGGTTACCTGCTGTAAAAAACTTCTACACATGACATCACCCTGACCTGAGATGTTCCTGTGCAGTCAACGGATGGGATTCTATTTTGTTGTGCATCATTGTATGGTGTTAGAGATTACAGTCGGCACACAGTTCCTGAGAGCACAGTTTTGGGGGGTCTGAAGAGGCCCACTGCTGTAGTTTTGGCCTCGTTTTCTTCTCCTGCACCCCTGCAGCTGTGCTTCGCTGGTTTCCTGCTGCAACCAGTGGTGATACCTCACATTTACACAGCTATCACATCGTGAAACAATATGGCAATAGTTCTCAGCAATTATGAGCACTATTTGAGCACAATAATGATGAGAGGACTGTAACGCCTGTTCTGTGATGACAGGCTGAGACAGCTGGTGTTGGTTAAATTGGAGAAGAGAAAGCTCTAAGGAGACTGCATTGTGGTCTGTCAGTACTTAAAAAGCTTATAATAAGGATGGAGAGTGACATTTTTCAGGGTCTGTAGTGATAGGACAGCGGGGAATGGTTTTAAATTGAAAGAGGTTACAAGTCAGAAGGAAATTCTTTGCCCAGAGTATGGTGAAACATTGGCACAGCTGCCCAGAGAAGTTGAGGGTGCTCTAACCCTGAGGTGCTCACGACCAGGTTGGATAGGGCCCTGGGCAGCCTGAGCTGGAGATAGCAACCCTTCCTACAGCAGGGGGTTGGAACTTGGTGATTTTAAAGTCCCCTTGCAACACAAACCATTCCGTGATTGTAAGATTTTCCCACTGCCTGTGGGAATAAATTTGGGCATATCAGCAGCTTTGCTTCTCCTCAAGCACCCCAGCCCTTGTGTAAACAGGCAGCTTTACTCAACAAGGACATGTCAAAAATGGGTACATCAAAATTAAACAGATGAGCAAAACAAGTGAAATAGTGCCTGAATACCATAGTGCTCTCATTCCCATGTGAATGGGCGTTGGCTTGTTTCAGCATGCTTCCTACATAAAAGAAAAAAGATGCCAGGAGAAGGCCACAGTAGGTTCTAGGGAGGCATCTGGGCCTGCATTCTGCATCTGGGTATAAATAATGCCTATGAACACCTGTCTCTTCTTAAATTTGACCTTGCAAACAGCATTGCGAGCAGCTCATGTCTCCTCTTTCATATCAAACTCTGAAGATGCCTGTAGTACAAGGCTGTCCTTAAAACTGAGCTGACGTACAAACTTCACTTAGGTCACGCAGGAAAAAGATGCTCTTTGATCTGTGAGAGGACAAAAAATAAAGCTGCGTAAAACTCCAAATGAAACCATTCACTTTATGTTAGTTGAACAGCTTCTGCTGAGATGAAGTTGCTCTGACCTTTCTTTCCCTGTGTGATGTTGAGTGAGCTCATGACCGTATCATCAAAAATGAGGTCAATATCAAATCAATGGCCTGAACTAACTATGCCATTTTTGTGTGTAATTATTGCCATATGCATAAGCTATCCTGTTAATACAAACAGAATTATTTCTTAACTACATGCTCACATATACACAGGGTAAATGTTTCGAAATGTGTTTAAGTGATTGTTTTTTATTATGCTGGGGATTTTTTTTTTAAATTATCTTCTGAGGTTGCGATGGAAGACTTAGGAAATCTTTTGGGCTCTGAAAGTTATTCAGTAATGTCAGCCTGCAGTATTAAAAATCTAATGTTGAGCCTTTCAGAAAATATGAGGCTTTAAAGGAACCTGTGTTTTACTCCCTGTGTTTAACTCTGTGTTTGGGGAATTTGAGTCTTCTTGCTGTTCTTGGTTTCAGGTTGAAGCATTAAACCTATTAAAAAACCAAAGTAGAAATTTTCATGCCATTCTCTGGTTTGTGGAGCTGTTGCCTTAAGGGAAGAATGAGATTAATATTGGGAAAGTTGGCAGCAGTGGTTACTTCTCCTGCCAATGCAAAGCAGAGTGTTATTTTCCCTGTTGCTTTGTTAATACCCCCTCTTTTCTTTAGGTGACTGCACTTACCTTTCTTGCTCAAAACCCAAATGTTTTTGCTCTTGGTTCTGATCTTCCAACAAGGTCTTTTAATGCTGCTCTTCTCCTCTCCCTATGCAAAGCAGCCTTTTCTCACACCTGGTGTGTGATAGGATCCTTCTCCCTGAGGAGACCACAACATCTGTTTTGCTTCCTAAATGGAGAAAGAGAGAAACATTCTCAAGAAGTTCTCCCTTCCTGCTTGCAAACAACAAAAGAGATTTTAAAGCATTTAGTGTTTCTAGAGAGAGGAAAAAACAGTGGAGCCTAGACAGGAAAAAAACAACCATGGAAAAATAAATTGAGCATAATTTGAGCTATAATTAAAGGTCTTAAAAAGAAGTTGAATTGCCAAGCTGGAAAGGAAAATGTGCATCTTTATTTAAAGTATCTTTATGGAAGGATGTGCTTGGGGTTAGTATAGAACTGTCATTGTGGATGTCTTGGTTCTGTTTCTACTCTGGGCTTCCTGGGTGATTAACCAGGAACTTAACCTATATTCACAGTGATGGTCCATATGTGAAATGTAGCAGCATTTTGAGCTGTTTAACTTCCTTTTTTACTACTGTAGTTGAATATGTTGACCAGGCTGACAGCATTACTAATTGGCTCTAAGTAAATCTAGATTTTATGACACAAATGAAAAATCTGCATTGTGCTGTGACTTCCCTCTGCTGTGCAAATCAATGTAAATCAAATTCTTCTCTCTTGTTCTCGCGATTGGTATTAAAACTGTCCACGTGGAAATATGCTAAGAGAATTTTGGTAGCATCTTGGTTTAATCTTTTCATAGCTATATTTGCAAGAATGTGCACATTCCTTGGTTATTGTGTATTTGAAGGGCCAGTAACAATTACGTTTTTAGTGGTGTCAAAGTAGGAGGTAGTAACATTTAGCAGTATTTCAGGCAGCTCTTAATTCAAAAGCATTTTCCTTGTATATGTTTCTGCAGATCAGCTTAAGTGATCTTCTCTATTTAAAACTTCAACTAACCATTTCACAACTTGATAGCAATCTTGCAACATGGGGTTTATCCTAATCTGATCAATACAAGAAACACATGCTGTGGTTTGGAATTGAACTGAGGCATTTGGCGCACTGGCTGTAACATTTCCATGGCAGTCTGAACAGTGGGCTGCTGGTGACAATTCTGTCTTGACACTCAATATGACACCCATATACACCTCCCATACCTGCTCTTTGTTTCTGTTGTTACCTGTGTTTGTTACTGGAGGAAGGACCTAGCTTTCTGCCATTGCCATCCGTATGTCCATTGCTGAGGACAGAATAGCTTGTGGATAAATAGCAAAGAACTGTGAGGCAGAAATGCTTCAAAGAAAGCAATGAGCAAAGAAACATTGACTACTGGAAACAGAAAATTTAGAGCTTAACATTGGTTGAGTTGCAGCAGAAGTAATGAAGTGTGAAATGTGCTATTCCCAACCAGTACGCCATGCTGCTTTAATTTACAGAATATATAATTATATAACATTAGCATTCTGGTACATCAGTCTTTGACAAAAATTGAAACAAAAACAGACAAATGCATGAAACTATTTATAAGGCAATTATTGTAATAGCAGTGGATGAGAATACAAACTTCAACCATTTTCATTATTTTAAGATTGTGCCCTTAAGATCCTGTGATTTTGTGCCCTACTAAATACTCACTGTTGCAAACCGCTTTAGTTTAGTAAACCTTTAACAAAATATGCGCAGAAGTCCTTCCTATGTATTTTTTCCTGCCCCCTCTGCCTATAACACCATAGATAGATCTGCTCAGAGCTCTCAAATTACATCGAGATTGGTTTTCCCAGTCTGACCAGGGTCCATTTAGACCAACATTCTGCCTTTGGCAGTGGCCCGAATGAGCTGGTTAACCAAATGTACAACGCTATAGCAATTACAATGAGAGCACCACATCCCATCACTCCAGGCATCACTGTTAACCACAGAGTTCTTAGAATAGGAGATGCCCTTTTCTTATATTTGCAGAGAGATGACAAATGCTTATTATTAATGGTTCCCACTATATGATTATAGAGGAAGGGGAGAGAATCTTTTCCTAATCTCTGCAGGCAAATTTCTCCTCTGAGACACTGTTTGCTCCTAAATTGACCTGCTGTGCTTGTAGTACAATCCAAGTATCTGTTATTTAAAACATTTTTGAGGAAATCCGCTGAGGGTCTGGATTGCTCATGAGACGCTTAGTGGTCTGTGTTGTCATTTGCTTCCATGTAGCTGAGGCCAGAAGTAAACAGACAATTAAAATCAGATTGGATGGCTTAGGAAATGAGGATGCTTTTCCAACGTACTCACTAATAGACGAGGCTCTTCTTTATTGAGCTGCCACCAGGGCAGCTCTGCTCAGGGAGGCCATGCAACTCACTTCCACGGCTGCCCAGCTCCCCTCCTTCTTGGATGTGGGGCTTCCTCTTAGGGTCAACATAAGAGGCTGGGAATTGCATTACACTCCTTTTCTTCCGCTTGTTTTTTCAGCTAAGTTACAAGACCCTGGGTCTTGTTGTATTTTGTTTTGTTATCATGGGAGTTGAATTAAAAATTGGAGAACAGCTTTCCTCTCTCTGCTTCTTGATAAAGATTTATACTGAGTCTGTAGACAACCTGGGGGATGAAGAGTGCATAAGTAGGGCTCTAGATGGGTCAGAAGATGACCTTTAGGAGTTCCTGGCTCCAGAGGAAGTAGAGTTGTTTAGTCTCTGGGATGCTGAGAGAGCCTAATTTTGGTAACTTCATGCAGGAAAAAAGCTCTCTGAAACTTAATGACCTTCTGTAGGGGAAAAAGGCTTTAGGCATGAAGATACTAGCAGAAATCAAGAAGATTGTTATCTGGGGAGTGGAGAGAATACAGAAAAAGAAACAACTGAAATACACAGCATGTTTGAATTAACTAAAAGGTGTTATTTTGACAGAGAAGCACAGTTAACAGAGCAGGTAAGGTATGATTTTCAGCATGCCACATCACTGTATTTAGAAGATAGCTCTTGATCCTTCGCAAGGAATGAAATGTGGGTTTTCTTAGGGAATACTTAATGGTTAGATATATGTTGCCCATCACTGAAGGCACTGAATCAATGCCGAATTAAATGCTGAGAATCATCAAATATTATGTATACGCAGGAGGAAACTGGGGAGTGTGAACAGGGGGCTTTACTGAATCTGGGGAAGTGGGGCATGTTTCTGACAGGAAGAAGAAGGAGCGCGTGTTCCTGAGGTTATGCTGAGGGAGATCATCAGAATTAACAGAATTGCTCTCCTTTTTGGCCATAACAATCCTTAAAAAATAAAGTCTAAATTGAAAAATAATGAAAAATAGGTAAAGAGATGTCACAGTTTCTGTAGTCCACCCCTTTGTACTGAAACATGATCAATGCATAGAATTTCTAGTTTTATCTAGAAAATTGATAGAATTATTTTTAATTGCTAACATTAATGGTTCAGTAGCATGTAAAAAATGTCAATTATACAATGACCCATTATAATATGAATCGGGCATATAATGTAACAGCCATTCAGTTGTTGAAGGACAAGGTAATAGGGGGGTAAGTTATTCAAATTTATTTGTATGTAGTCCTCCAGACGTGCACTGTGGTGGTGACCAAAAGAAATAAGCTCATTTTTACAGAGTTGGCTGAAGTCTACAAGACTACAAGCCCATGTACTGCTCTTGAATATTTGATTCATCTCTGAGAAGAGGAGGTGACAGTGGTCCCGTGCCACTTCAGGGGCTCTGGTATTGGAGGTTGCTGTGATGCAGAGATCAGGACATTGAGCCAAAGAAGTTGTTGTGAAGTTCTCTAGTTGGTATTCTGAGCAAAAGGTTGGCAGGTGCTTTGAGGAGACACAACAATAATACCAGCCTTTTATGATGTACGTGTCAGAGGAATTCAACATATCCTGAGCCAGCTCAAGTCTTGCTATGTTCCATTTAAGAAATATTGACAAAACGGGCCACGTTATCACTCGAGTCATTAGTATATGACTTATGAAAGGACCTGGGCAAAAAAATAAATAAAGGAAAAACTCTAAACCGAAACTATTTTCTGCTCCTATGCTCCTTCTGCTGGTTATGCAGAAGCAGTAAACAAACCCTATTCCCAGAGCTGTGCTGACAGCACTGATGATGGTGGTGCACAAATTAGGAGGTAAACAAAAAACCGTGTTAATTTCAAGCTCCATTAGAAACACAGGCGGTAAAAAAAAAAAAAATCAATGTCTCCCAAACAGAAAAGGTCAAAATTGGTAGGGGAAAAAAAGTTGGTTTTTCTGTTGGCATAAGGATTTATTATTATTACTATTACTATTATTATTATTGTTATAATTATTATTTCTTTTAAATTGAGTGTAAGCACAGTGGAAGCTACGGGTCAGTGTCATCTTAATAAGTAATACACCAAAAATAAATAACTAACAAATATTGCTTTTAAAGAAAAATATATCCATCTTTGGATCGGGTGGAATTCCTTTTGCTTAAAGGCTGGTTTCAATTTTAAATTGTGCCTGTAGGTTCTATGGATATTCAGTTACATTTATAGTCTTGGCATGATGTATTTGAGGGATCATTCTTTTGAAAAGTGTAATCATCAGATTTCTCTGTTTTCTCTTGGCATAGTCTATTCTTGGATCAGAATCCTTCGGGCCTGTTAGTTTAAATTTTAGGCTTTGTTGTGTATCCAGATTAAGTCTGAAAGTACATGTGTGTCATTTTGTTATCATATTGTCTAGCAGAAGATGACAGGAGGAACAAATATTGTTTTATATGTTTTCATTTTATGGTAGCGTGTCACCTTCCTCTCTGCTAACATTAAATGTTTATCACTTGATGTGATCTTTGCTTTGCATATTAAACTAAATTTCACATGGCCATGTTAAATTATGTATGATGATGGCATTCTGTGGTGCAGTGTTAGGAACCAGCTCTTCAAATGTGGATGCATATGCAGAAACAGGTGTGTAAACATCACGCAATAGGTTTGACCTTACAAGAGCCAAGTTTGGAGGAGGAGGTGGTCTTAGTGTGGCCACAGGCACTCCGAAAACTATTGCTCTTGCATTCCTAACTCCTCTATGTTTGTATGGATTTAGTGTAACCTCCCTGTAGCAAGAGCAGCGTTTTGAACAAGGCTGTTAGCACTTCCTTGCCCTTCAGCACAGCTGGTCATAGCATTTTTCTAATATTCATTAATCTTCATTCCTGTACATTAGGTGGTATTCCCCTCCACAGGTTAGGACCAAAACCCAGCGAGTTCAAATACTATGTTTTATGTATAAAAATGTATTCACAATATATTTAGCATGATTGGAAATGATCTTCCGCAACAGTGTGGTCGATATCTTTGTGCAAAGTCAAGATCTTTGTGGTGGAAAGCACAGACAAGACATACAAAGTGCTCCCAGCTCTGCACATTTAGTTCCAAACAGCTGCATCTCCTCACTGTCACTTCATCTGGTCCCTAGGACACAGCTTGGGCTTCTAATTGTCATTCCCTTCAGTGGACATTAGTGTGCTTGTTTAATTGGCCATTTGTGTACCACAACTGCCGTGCCCATTCTGTGACTCATTCAGACCTGAGTTTTGCATGCCCTATGGGAGCAGGGAACAAGCTTCTGGTCCTAAAACTGTTGTGCGGCAAATTCAGCCCTCCCTTACTGCTTCATTAACCTCCTTAAGCTACATTTGTTTTGAGGGGAGAAAAAAGAGCTTTTTACAGACAAAGGAGCCTGAGTGAATGTGTCCTTTCCTATGGATTTCAGCATTTTCCTTGCTTTGTTTTGATTTTAAAATGATCGGGTGCCCTTTTCCTCCCTGACTATGCTGTCCTACAGACATTAGTTGCTTTCAGGTTGTTAGTGCAATCACCAACCAAAAGACCTCTTCTGCCTGGCAATGCTGTAGGCATAAAGCAGCATATGGAAACCAGCTCATCCATGCACAGCTGCATTAGGAGTGTCTTAGTATCAGCAGTCAAATCTGCTTTGGTCAGGAAAGTGAGCAGTAATTATTTGAAGATGTACAGAAGGCTGATCTATGGAGTGCCAGCTCTCAAGTTCCCCTGATCTGTTTACTTCCATGTTAAAGTTTCAGCACACTGTTAATGACCACTGGTGCTGAGAACATACTGTTTGTATTTCTTCCAGAAAATACCTTTTGTCTCTCTAAAGTAGACAATCTTGTCTTCTGTCAGAACATCAGTTACAAACAGTTTCTCTTTTGGAAGTGTGAGGCCAAATGCTCTTCCCTGGAAGAAGTCAACTTCACTGAAACTTCACCAGGCTTTGCCTGGCTGGTTTTGTGCCTGTCATAATAAACTGTGAACATCGTGTTGAAAAAGACTTTTGAAACTAGCCCTCATGACATACAAGTAATAATGACTTCAATGAAGCTTGAGGGCATACAAAGTGCTCACCGGTTACTACTACAGTGAATTCTTTCATAAGGCTTTCCTCTTTTGCAGCACAATTAATTTTACATTTCATTTACTGACACTCGCATGTGCTTAACCTTAGAATATTAGTTAAAATTGGTTTATGATGTCAGACTTATTTTTAGCACACTGGAAGCAGGGGAATAATTGAAGTATGCT
Source organism: Centrocercus urophasianus (assembly GCF_019232065.1). Classification (NCBI taxonomy): domain Eukaryota; kingdom Metazoa; phylum Chordata; class Aves; order Galliformes; family Phasianidae; genus Centrocercus; species Centrocercus urophasianus. The sequence goes on from NW_024884253.1 coordinate 12,741,089, forward strand.
GTTGTATGATTTAAGGCTTGTGATGGACTTGGAGAATTTCATATGGAGAGATGAGGATGTGCCATTCTTGCATCTGTTGGTCTGGAGGGAACAGCTCTTCTCTTTAATATTTCATTGTAATCTTCCTGATGATACCTGAAAATGTCATAGCTTAACTTCTTCCTAAAATAACTTCTGATGTACCTCAGAAATGTAAAAATTTAATCTCAGTGATATGTACTAACAACATTCAAACATGAAAGGCTGTTGAAATGCAGTGTATCATTTCAAAGAATCACAGATTGGAAGGAACCTCAAGAGATGACATCAAGTCCAAC